>NW_026612508.1:0-17452 GCF_029931775.1 Euleptes europaea | reverse complement strand
CTCCTAGGCATAGGCAGAGGGTAGTTGTGGCCTGGCTGTTTTGTATTATTGGGAATAGCCGGGCCAGTAGAAAAATTCCGGCAACGACTATTGTGCTAGAGTGAAGTAGTGCTGATACTGGGGTTGGGCCTTCTATGGCTGCTGGCAGCCATGGGTGTAGCCCAAATTGGGCGGATTTTCCCATGGCTGCTAAGACTAGGCCTAGTAGTGGCAGGGTGGGGGGGGTCGTATGTGAGAATGTTTGTTGTACGTCCCATGTGTTGTAGTGTATTGCGAATCAAGCTAAAGACAGGATTAGTCCAATGTCTCCGATTCGGTTGTATATAACAGCTTGTAGGGCGGATGTGTTTGCATTGGTGCGCCCGTGCCACCACCCGATTAGTAAGAAGGATATGATGCCTACCCCTTCCCAGCCAACAAATAGTTGTAATAGGCTGTTTGCTGTTGTTATGGTTATTATGGCTAGGAGGAATAGTATTAAGTATTTTATAAATTTGTTTTTGTTCGGGTCTAGTTTTATATATCAATCTGAGAACTCCAGGATGGCCCAGGTGATAAATAGGGCTGTTGTTATAAACGTGGTAGAGTAAATATCAAATAGGAAGCTGATATTAATGTTGAAGGACGTTTGTAGTCAGGTAGCGTTGGTTATAGTTGTTTGTATTCCGTAGTTGATAAAAATATTGGTTGGAATTAGGCTTGTCAGGCAGGCAAGTTTAGTAGTTTGTGTGAAGTAGCCCGAGGCTTGTGTAATAAACATAGAGGTAATAATAGGGGCAATAAGGACTAGCAGGGTTGAAATTATGGTTGAGTAGAATAGTATGGAGGTCATGTACTTTCACTTGGAGTTGCACCAAGTAGTGTTAATGCCTAAGATTAAAGGAAGGTCTAATATCCTTTGAAAGTCTTGGGTTATAATGTGGAGTGGTCCGGAGAATTTAACTTCGGTAATTTGAATTAGCAGTTCCAATTTGTGTCGTCCCTCTCGGTATGCAAGGGGCGGGGTGCCCCTGTTGTTAAGTCCACAGCTTAGTGTTTTGATCAAACTATGCCTACTTCTGGGTGCTACAGGATTAGTTTTGGGTTTATAATTAATAGTGCCATAGGGATGAGGTGAAGGGCTATTAATAGGTGTTCTCGGGTGTTTGAGGGTGGGTGGGAGGTATTTGTTGGTGTTTTGTTTCGTTGCGTTATAATGAAGACATATAGGGAGTATAGGGCGGTTAATAGCGTCGTTAGGCCTGTTAAGATGATTGTTATGGTGGCTCAGTTTATAGCAGAAGTAATGATTATTAATTCCCCCATCAGGTTGATTGTAGGGGGTAGGGCCATGTTGGCTAAGTTTGCCATAAGTCATCATGTGGCTATAAGTGGGAGGGTGAGTTGAAGGCCCCGTGTTATTAATAAAGTTCGAGTGTGGGTTCGTTCATAGTTTGTGTTGGCTAGGCAAAATAGTATAGAAGAGGCTAATCCGTGGGCGACCATTAGAATTATTGTTCCTGAGATACTTCATGGGGTCTGAATTAGGGCTCCTGCAGTTACAAGGCCTATGTGGCTTACTGAGGAGTAGGCAATGATGGATTTTAAGTCTGTTTGACGTAGGCAAATGAGGCTGGTTATAATTATTCCCCAGAGGGCTAGAATAATGAGGGGGTAGCACATAGTTTGTGTTGTTGGGTTTAGGATTGGGGTGATTCGGATGATGCCGTATCCTCCCAGTTTAAGAAGTACGGCGGCCAGGATTATTGATCCAGCGATTGGGGCCTCAACGTGTGCTTTTGGTAGTCATAAGTGCATGGAGTATAGGGGTATTTTTACTATAAATGCTAGAAGACATGATAGTCATACTAGTGAGTTGGTTCATGTTATTAGTATTTCTGGGTGCTTTATTGACATTATTAGTGGTGTTGTGTGGTAGTTGTGGGTGTATGAATATAAAATTATTACTAATAGTGGGAGTGAGCCGGATAGTGTATAGAACAGGAAATAAGTGCCTGCGGCGAGTCGCTCTGTTTGGCTGCCCCAACGCGTGATAAGGATTAGTGTTGGGATTAGTGTTGCTTCAAATAACAGGTAGAATAGTATTAAGTTGTTTGAGGCGAATGTTAGAATTAGGGTGGTTTGTAGCAGAGCACAGGTTGATAAGAACAGGCGTTGTCGGGACTGAGGCTCTTTGGCCATGTGGCTTTGGCTTGCTACTACTATAAGTGGGAGCAATCAGGATGAAAGAATAGTCAGGGGGGTTGAGAATTGGTCGAGTGTTATCCATGTGTTGACATGTCAGATTTTTGTTAGTGTGGGGGCGTTTAATTGTCCTATTAATAGGAGTGTTGTTGTTATAGATAGGGCCGTATAAATGTGGAAGGTGTATTTAGTTGGGGCTAAAAGGGCGGTTGGGACTAGTATTACTGTTGCTATGGTTAGTTTTAGCATTTTAATAGGCTTATGGTTTTTAGGTGGTCTGTTGCGTGAGTGCGGGAGGATGCAGCTAATAGGGCCAGTCCTGCTCCTGCCTCACATGCGGACATGGTCAAGAGGGTAATTGGAAGGGTGGCAGTGGTTGACAGGTGTTGGGTTAAGGAGATAGCACTAAGTCCAATAAATAGGCTTAAAAGCAGGCCCTCGATGCATAGAAGGGCAGATACAAGATGTTTACGGTGGAGTGCTAGTCCTATAAGGCTTAGGGTAAAGATGGCTAGTATCAGTAGGTGTTGAGGTAGCATAGTTAGTGGCCCCATTATTTTGGGATGTACTAAGTCGAAATTAGTGATCTTGCTTTAGATTAGCCTCTATATTCTGCTCATTCTAGTCCTCCTTGGGATCACTCATAGACTAGGCCCAGGGCTAGTAGGGTGATAATTGTTGTAGTTCATATAAGGGTTGAATTGGGGGAGGGTAAGTTAATAGCTCACGGGGTTGGTAGGAGTAGGGCGATTTCTAGGTCAAAAAGTAGGAATAAGATAGCGACTAGAAAAAATCGCAATGAGAAAGGTAGTCGTGCTGAACCGACTGGGTCAAAGCCGCATTCGTATGGGGACAATTTTTCTGTGTCAGGGGTGGCTTGTGGTAGTCAAAAGCTAATGATGATTAGGGCGGCGGTTAGTGCGGTGGATATTAGAGTTACTATTATAATGTTTATTACTTCCTCTTAGGGTTAATTATGAGCTAAGGCTTTGTGAGTGGAAGTCACCTGTACTTTTAAATACTAAGGAAGTTATGAACCTCATCAATAGATTGAGATGTAAAGGAAGAGTCAAACAACGTCTACAAAGTGTCAGTATCATGCGGCCGCTTCGAATCCAAAGTGGTGGTCAGTGGTGAAGTGGAATTTTATTTGGCGTAGCAGGCAGACTACTAGGAAGCTAGTCCCAATGATTACATGTAGTCCGTGGAAGCCAGTGGCCACAAAAAAGGTGGTGCCATAGGCTCCGTCTGCTACTGTGAAAGAGGCCTCCAGATATTCTATAGCCTGTAGTAGTGTAAAGTAGGCCCCCAGTATGATTGTAAGCACTAGGGCCTGTATGGCCTCTTTTCGTTCTCCTCCTATGATTGAATGGTGGGCTCAGGTTACTGTAACACCTGATGCCAGTAGTACTGCGGTATTAAGTAGGGGAACTTCAAACGGGTTTAGGGGAGTAATTCCGCTTGGGGGTCAACAACCTCCAAGCTCTGGTGTAGGTGCAAGGCTTGAGTGATAGAATGCTCAAAAGAACCCGATGAAAAAGAAAACCTCTGAGGCAATGAATAAAATTATGCCATAACGAAGTCCCTGTTGAACTTGGTGGGTGTGGTGGCCTTGGTAGGTTCCTTCCCGAACAACATCTCGTCATCATTGCAGTATTGTTAATAGTATAGTGGTAAGGCCGATGGTTATTAATGTATTTGAGCCAAAGTGGAACCATATTGCGAGCCCAGAGGTTATTAATAAGGCTGCAATGGCCCCTGTTAGGGGCCATGGGCTTTGGTCTACTATGTGGAAGCTGTGGGCTTGGTGGGTCATTAAACGTTTTCTTGTAGGTAGAGACTTAATAATAGTACGAATACATATGCTTGGATCATTGCAACAGCGACTTCTAGGGCGGTTAACAATAGGAGGGTGACTGAGGTTAGCACTGATACTGATGGTATTAATGGCATTAATACAAGTGTGGCTGTTGAGATAAGTTGGATTAACAGGTGTCCTGCAGTTAGGTTTGCAGTAAGACGCACCCCCAGGGCTAGGGGTCGAATTAATAGGCTAGCTGTTTCGATAATTACTAAAATTGGAACTAGCGGGGTGGGTGTGCCCATGGGTAGTAGGTGTCCGATGGAGGCGGTGGGCTGGTTTCAAAGCCCAACAAGTACTGTAAATAGTCATATTGGTAGGGCCAGGCTTATGTTTATGGATAGTTGTGTGGTGGGGGTAAATGTGTATGGTAATAGCCCTAGCAGGTTGATTGTTAATAGGTATAACAAAATTGTTAATAGAAGCAGTGCTCAGGGGTGTCCTGTCTTACTGATTGGGGATATTAGTTGTTTTGTGGCGGTTTTTATTAGTCATAGTTTTAGTGCCCATGTGCGGCTTGGTATTAGATGTGTTTGTGAGTGAAATAGTGTTGTTGGGGCCAGTAGGGCAAGCAGGATTAATGGGACTCCTATTATCTGTGGGGTTGCGAATTGGTCGAATAGGTTTAACATCATAATCAGGATCAGCATGGGGGCTGGGTGCTTAGGGGTTTTGTAGTTGGTTGGTTGGCTATCTGGTGTTTTAACAGCTTTGGTTTTATTATAAGGAGGGTGATAAACCATACGGTTAACATAATTATAAGTCACGGAGCGGGGTTTAGTTGGGGCACGTCTTTAAGTGGTTATTGTTCCAATCTTTGGCTTAAAAGGCCAATGCTATTATGTAAAGCTTCTTAAAGATTGAAGTATCATGTTAGACCATAATTCGAAGTTGTCTAGGGTGGTGGCTTCTACTACAATGGGCATAAAGCTGTGGTTTGACCCGCAGATTTCTGAGCACTGGCCGTAAAATAGGCCTGGGGAAGCTGTAGTAAATGTTGTCTGGTTTAGTCGCCCAGGGATTGCATCGGTTTTAATGCCTAGTGAGGGGACGGCTCAAGAGTGAAGGACGTCTTCGGCTGAAATTAACATGCGGATCGGGGACTCTACGGGTACAACTATTCGGTGGTCTGTCTCTAGTAGTCGAATGGCCCCTGATCACAGGTCTGTTGTTGGGGTCATATAGGAGTCAAATGTTAGGTTTTCATAGTCTGTGTATTCGTAGCTTCAATATCATTGGTGTCCAAGGGCCTTAATTGTTAGGTGTGGGTTGTTAATCTCATCTATTAGGTACAGGATTCGTAAGGACGGCAGTGCAATTATGATTAGAATGATAGACGGCAGGACTGTTCAGATTATTTCAACTGCTTGGGCATCTATTGTGTTAGTGTGCGTTAGTGTGGTTGTTATTATAAGAGAGATAATATATAGGACGAAGGCGCTGATAAGGAATACGATTATAAGTGCGTGGTCGTGGAAGTGGAGGAGCTCTTCTATGATGGGGGATGCTGCGTCTTGGAATCCTAGTTGGGCAGGTTGTGCCATTGAGTCTCACAGGGGTTAGACTGTAATTTAGCCCTGACAGTGCTATGTAATAATTTACTAGAGGCTCGTGTTTGATAAGAGAGGGGTACGCAGTGGGCGTACGTTTAGCTTGAAACTAAAAGGTGGGGGTTCGAGTCCCTCGTCTCTTGGCAGGTTAAGATTGGACAAAGGCTGGTTCTTCATACGTGTGGTATGGGGGCGGGCAGCCGTGGAGTCACTCTAGGTTGACGTGTGTTAGTTCTGTGTTATTTGGGGTCCGTTTGGCAGAAAATGCCTCTCAGATAATATATATTATTATGATGACGGCAACAAGTGATGTTAGTGATCCAATTGATGAGACAGTGTTCCATAGTGTGTAGGCGTCTGGGTAGTCTGAGTACCGTCGTGGCATTCCAGCAAGACCTAAAAAGTGTTGGGGGAAGAATGTTATGTTTACGCCAATAAATATAACCCCGAATTGGGCTTTTGTTAAAGTGCTATGTAATGAGAAGCCAGTAAATAGTGGAAATCAGTGTACGAATCCGCCTATAATTGCAAATACTGCTCCTATAGATAAGACGTAGTGGAAGTGTGCGACTACGTAGTATGTGTCATGTAATACAATATCCAGGGATGAGTTTGCTAAGACGATCCCGGTTAGTCCGCCCACGGTAAACAGGAAGATAAAGCCAAGAGCCCACAGCAAGGCTGCGTCTCATTTGATTAGTCCGCCATGAAGGGTTGCTAACCAGCTGAATACTTTTACCCCAGTTGGGATTGCAATAATTATTGTGGCAGAGGTAAAGTATGCGCGGGTGTCTACATCCATGCCAACTGTGAATATATGGTGGGCTCAGACGATAAAACCAAGGAATCCGATAGAGACCATGGCCCACACCATGCCCATGTAGCCAAAGGGCTCTTTTTTACCAGCGTAGTATGCTACGATGTGGGAGATCATACCAAATCCGGGTAAAATTAAGATGTAAACTTCTGGGTGCCCAAAAAATCAGAACAGGTGTTGGTATAGCACGGGGTCTCCTCCGCCTGCCGGGTCAAAGAAGGTGGTGTTTAGGTTTCGGTCTGTTAATAGTATTGTGATGCCGGCAGCTAGTACTGGCAGAGACAGTAGAAGAAGTACTGCGGTGATAAGTACAGATCATACGAAGAGGGGGGTGTTGTATTGAGTTATTGCTGGGGCTTTTATATTAATGCAGGTGGTAATAAAGTTAATAGCCCCCAGGATGGAAGAAACCCCTGCTAGGTGCAGGGAAAAAATTGTCAGGTCTACGGATGCTCCTGCATGGGCCAGGTTGGCAGCTAGTGGTGGGTAGACGGTTCAGCCAGTTCCTGCCCCGGCTTCAACTCCGGAAGAGGCCAGTAAAAGGAGTAGTGAGGGGGGCAGGAGTCAAAAGCTTATGTTGTTTATTCGTGGAAAAGCCATGTCTGGGGCCCCAATTATTAGTGGAACCAGCCAGTTTCCGAAGCCCCCGATCATTACGGGTATTACCATGAAGAAGATTATTACAAAAGCATGGGCGGTTACAACCACATTATAGATTTGGTCGTCCCCAAGAAGGGTTCCAGGCTGGCTAAGCTCAGCTCGAATTAGCAAGCTTAGGCCAGTGCCGGCTATTCCGGCCCAGGCGCCAAAAAGTAGATACAGGGTGCCGATGTCTTTGTGGTTTGTCGAAAAAAATCAACGATTGATGGTCACAGGTAGGATGGCCGAGGGCAAGGCGGTGAGCTGTAGTCTCACAGACAGAGGTTTGAGTCCTTTTCGTACCAAGCTCCGTAGCGTAGAACGCAACAAAATGCAAGTTTGGAGACGCACCCAAAAAGGTGCCGGGGCTTCTCCCGTTTTTCTATAACGGGAGAAGGTAGATTGAAGCCCGCTGGATAGGGTGTTTAGTTGTTAACTAAAGTTTTATGGGATCAAAGCCCGTCGGTCTAGGGAGGTCTTAGCTTAATTAAAGTGTCTGAGTTGCATTCAGGAGATGTATATTAGTGTTTTACAGGCCTTCAGGGAATAAGATGTGTTTCTTGTTTGGGGCTTTGAAGGCCCCTGGTTTAAATAGTTAACCTAAGTCCCTGGGGGTGGGGCGGGGTTTATATGTTGTATAGTAGTGGTGTGATTGGTAGAAGGAGGGCTGTTGTAGTAGTTGCCGTGGTTATTAGGTGTGTGTGGTTGTTTTTGAATCGTCATGTGTTTTTTGTTGTGGTTGTGGTGGGCGGGTTTGTTAGTGTAGTGAAATAGGCTAGGCGGGTATAAAAGAATAGGCTTGGTAGGCTTATTAGGGCTAATGTTGTGGCTAGTGGGGTTAGCTGGTGTAGTGTTAGTTCTTTGATAATTAGCAGTTTTGGCATGAACCCTGTTAGGGGGGGAAGGCCCCCTAGTGATATTAGTGTTAGTATTATTATGGTTAAAAGTGTAGAGGAGTTAGACCAGGTGGTAGTAAGGTCTGTGATGTTTTTTGTTGATGCTGTTAATATAGAGGTAAATATTGCTGTGGTTGCGGCTAAATAGATAATTATGGTTAGTGTTGTAAGGCTGTGGCCCATAGTTAGGGCAATTGTTAATCATCCCATATGGGCGATTGAGGAGAAGGCCATGATTTTTCGGAGTTGTGTCTGATTTAGGCCTGACCACCCCCCAATTATTGTGGATAGGAGTCCCAGCACTAGGACCAGGTTTAGTGATAGGTGGTTGTGTATTATATAAAGTAGGGCTAGGGGGGCAAGTTTTTGTCATGTTGATATGATTAGGGCGGTTATTATTGTAGACCCCTGCAGGACCTCTGGGTATCAGAAGTGTGTTGGTGCCAAGCCTAGTTTTATTGCGATGGCTACTGTTAAAATTAGTGCAGTTGAGTTGTGCGTTGGCTGTATAATTGTTCATTGTCCGGTCTGTCAGGTGTTGATCAGGCTGGCCAGGAGGATTAGGGCAGCGGCTGCAGCTTGTGTTAGGAAATATTTTGTGGCGGCTTCTGTTGCTCGTGGGTGGTGTTGTTTAGTAATGTGTGGTAGTATGGCTAGTGTATTGATTTCTAGTCCAAGTCATGCAAGTAGTCAGTGGTGGCTTGATGTGGTGATGATGGTGCCTGTCGCTAGGCTTGAGATTAGGATTGTTTGTGTTATTGGGCTTATTAGTATAGGAAGGGTTGTGTACCAACATTGTCGGGGTATGGGCCCGAAAGCTTTATTAGCTGACTTTACTAGTAGGTAGTATAATTGGAAGTACACGAAGTTTTGGGCTTCGTAGTGCAGGTTCGTAGCCTGTCTTTCTAAGGAAGTGGGAGGGGCGAGTCTCCATATCATACTCTATCAAAGTAGTCCTTAATGTTTCGGGCACACTGCCAAAGTTTGGGTTATGTTAGTGGGGGGGTGCCTGATATTGAAATGGGTGTGGCAATGTATCAGACGCAAAGGGCTAGGGTTAGTGGTAGGAAGTTTTTTCAAAGTAGGTGCATTAGTTGGTCATATCGAAATCGTGGATATGATGCGCGGATTCACAGGAAGCCCAGTGTTAACATGCAGGTTTTAATCATAATATTTATTGAAAATAGTTCTGGGGTGTTGGGGCAGTTTGGGCCTAGGAATAGGATACATGAGAGGGTGTTTATTATTAAGATGTTTGCGTATTCTGCTAGGAAGAATAGTGCGAATGGGCCGGCTGCGTATTCAACATTAAATCCTGAGACAAGCTCTGACTCGCCTTCGGTTAGGTCGAATGGGGCCCGGTTTGTTTCTGCAATTGTTGAGATGTATCATATTATTATTAGTGGTCATACACATGTTGCTAATCACGTGTTTTTTTGTGTTGTTAGCAGGGTTTGTATTGAAAATCCCCCCGTGAATATTATGGTTGATAGTACAATGATTCCTATTGTTACCTCATAAGAGATAGTTTGTGCGACTGCCCGTAGGGCGCCAACGAGGGCGTATTTTGAGTTTGTTGCTCACCCAGATCATAGAATTGAGTATACAGCAAGGCTTGAGATAGCCAGTAGTATTAATAGGCCTAAATTAGCGTCCATGATGGGGTTTGGTATTGGAATGGGGGCTCAAATTGTTAGTGACAGTAGTAGTGCTAGTATTGGTATGGCTAAAAATAGTGTTGGTGTTGATGCCGTTGGTCGGATGGGTTCTTTGGTGAAAAGTTTTAGTCCGTCTGCAATTGGTTGTAGTAGGCCGTAGGGCCCTACAATGTTTGGGCCCTTGCGTAGTTGTATGTAGCCTAGGGTTTTTCGTTCTAATAGGGTTAGGAAGGCAACTGCTAGTAGGATTGGGATGATGAGTGTTAGTGGGTTAACTACTAGGGTTATTGTGGTTTTAATTATTAGGGAGAAGATTTGAGCTTCTGTTGTAAGGGCTTAGGCCTTTTGCATAATTACCTGGCTCTGCCACCCTAAAGCGTGGCCCTGGTCTTAGGCCGCTGGTTTTGATAAATGGGCTCTTTAGTGTGGGTAAGAGCTTGGTATTAGCACGTGGGGGTCCTATTGGTGCTTCTCCCTGGGTCCTTTCGTACTGAAGGGAGAAAAACATAGATAGAAACCGACCTGGATTTCTCCGGTCTGAACTCAGATCACGTAGGACTAGTTAATCGTTGAACAAACGAACCCTTGGTAGTGGCTGCACCACCAGGATGTCCTGATCCAACATCGAGGTCGTAAACCCTCTTGGCGATAGGGGCTCTAAAAGAGGATGGCGCTGTTATCCCTGGGGTAACTTGGTTCGTTGATCTGTGTTACAGGGTCAATTTTATGGTGGTCTCATTGGCTTGTGGGTCTTTGATAGATTTTTGGTCTGTGGTCTTGGAAGTTTTGTTTATTTCCGAAGTCGCCCCAACTAAAAACAAGGCTAAGGGGGGGGGGTAGAGGCCCCGTGGTTATTAGTTTTTGTTTTAAGCTCCACAGGGTCTTTTCGTCTTATGTTTACATCCTAGCTTTTTAACTAGGGGATCAAGTTCATTGATCTGCTTTAGGAGACAGTTGGGCCCTCATTTAGCCGTTCATACTAGTCATTATTTAAGTGACAAGTGATTACGCTACCTTTGCACGGTTAGAATACCGCGGCCGTTTAAAAGATCACTGGGCAGGCAGCACCTTTAATACTTGTGTGGCTAAAGGCTATGTTTTTGGTAAACAGTTGGGGCCCTAAGTGGCTGAGTTCCTTTTGTGGCGTTTAATCTGTCTGTGCTGCACTCCTGTGTTGGGTTAACAGGGGGTTATATTATATGGTTAAAAAGTGTGTTAAATTTTTCCATTTGTGGTCTGTTATTTACTGGTAGTTTATCTATTTCCAGTTTATGGGGGTGCATGTAGAGAGCGGGGCTCTTATTACTAATTTTAACAGTGGTGTCTCTATTGTGGTAGAGTAGCTCAGTTAAGTGGTCTAGGGGTTCTTGGTTTGTTTAGTATCTTTAAGATTGTGTGCTGTGACGCGTTTAGTTTTTGGTGGCTGCTTTAAGGCCAACTGGTGTGTTTTATTTGGTGTTTTCCTCTAGGATTGGTTGTTTTCAATTACAATAAGGCTGTACCCTTATTGTATATAGTATAGGAGTGACAGTGGTAAATATGCTTGTATTTAGGTTCAGGCGTCCTATAGTTGAACTAGAATTCTTTTATTGAGCAACCAGCTATCACCAGGCTCGATAGGCGTGTCACCTCTACCTAGCAGTCTCTCCAGCCTTTTGCCACAGGGACGGGTGTACTCAAAAAGTTGCTGTTAGGTAGCTCGTCTGGGTTCGGGTGAGCAGGTTTTAGTGCGCTTTATCTGTATTTGCTTATTAAACCATGATGCAAAAGGTACAAGGTCAGATCTTTGCTTTGTTGGTGCTTGGGGTTTTTCATAGTTCTTTCATTGTTCCCTTGCGGTACTATATGCTATTGCGTCAAGTGGGTGTTTTCTATCGCCTAAAAATATACTGGTACTGGGTTAAATGGTTTGGTTTATAGTGGGGCTTGAGGTTTTGAACTGTTTGTTGAGCTGTGGAGTTTGGGCTCAAGCGGGTTTTTGTTTAAACGTTTTTCAATTGTAAGTTGAATGCTTTATATAAGTGTAAGCTACCTCTTGATTTAGTGGCCAAGTGCACTTTCCAGTACACTTACCTTGTTACGACTTGCCTCATCTGTTGGTGTTTTGTTTTTTATAAAGTGTGGTTTATTAGTTCTTGAGGAGGGTGACGGGCGGTGTGTACGTGTCCCATGGCAGGCTTCAAACAGGCTTATCTTGCTTGTTTTACTGCTAAATCCACCTTCTGGTGAAGGTTTCATGTCACTTGTGGTGTTTTCTAGTGTAGAAAATGTAGCTCATCTCTGCCCCCTTATATGCTACACCTTGACCTGACGTGTTAAATGTTATCTATCTTACTTACGGCAGTTCTTTCATAAGGTAGGTTTGCGACGGCGGTATATAGGCTGGGTAAAGGCAAAAGGGGGTAAGGTTTGGCGTGGAGTATCGATTATAGGACAAGCTCCTCTAGGTTGGTTTGGGGCACCGTCAAGTCCTTAGAGTTTTAAGTTTTTCACTTGTAATTCTCTGGCGAGTTGCTAGTGTAAGGTGCAAGTTTGGTTTATGGCCAAGCATAATAGGGTATCTAATCCTAGTTTGGGCCTTGGCTTTCGTGAGTCGATGGGGCTTAATTAATTGTGGGAGGGGTGGAGTTGTTTTTGCATTGGTTAGTATTTTACAACGTAGGTGCAGCTCAGCCTTCTTTTATTAAGTTTTAGGGGTCTAGTCACTTTTTACGCCGAGTATTATTATTTTGGGGCTTTCGTATAACCGCGGTGGCTGGCACGAAATTTACCGCCCCGTCTGGTTTAACTGTGGCTAAGTCAAGCTTTATGGCTTATACATTAATGTTTATCACTGCTGGGCCCCGTGTGGGTGTGGCGGTGCTAGGTGTCTGGGGCTAAATAGTGTGGTGTGCCTGATACCTGCTCCTGGCCTAGTGGGTAGGCACTGTGTGGGGGTTTGCACAGGGGTGTGGAGGCTTGCATGTGTAATTCGAGTTAAAAATAATAATAAGTTTAGGACCAAAACGGTGTGTTTCCGGGAAATTACTAGGATCCATAACGGCAACTTCAGGGCCGTGCTTTAGTATTATTTAAGCTACAGTAACGGAGTTGCCGTTGTGTGGTTTAGTGTGTGTAATATATATATATATATATATATATATATATATACATTTTGGGGTTTTATTTTGTGTGTGGGGAGCTGCGATTTTTGTTCTTGTGGTATTATGGCAAGTCTTGGATCGCAACTAAGAAAAAATTTTTGCAATTAAATCTCGTTTTAGGGGTTTGGCGAGAAGCACTTTAATTGCAGGGAAAAATTCTTAGTGGGGGGTAAGGGGGGTTTGCCGGAGGTAGCCGTGTGAGTATGGGCGTGTTCGGGGCGTGGGTGTGTGTGGGTGTATGTGGGTGTATGGGGGGCGTGTGTGTGTGTGTGTGTGTGTGTGTGTGTGTGGGTGGGTATGGGTATGGGTATGGGTATGGGTATGGGTGTGGGTATGGGTATGGGTATGGGTGTGGGTATGGGTGTAGGTGTAGGTGTAGGTGTAGGTATAGGTATAGGTATAGGTATAGGTGTCGTGTTTATTCATTGGTTTTTAGTCTAGTAAATAATTATATGTCCTTCGAGCATGAATAATTTACCCCTGGGTGGGCTTGTGGGATCGTGGGCCATCTTGCACCGTAGGTTCAGCAGAGTTGTTAGTTGACAGCCACTGGAAATGAGGTTGTGATATACCACCCTAAAAATAAAAATACCAGCCGCATGACAGCACAGGGATGCTATGAGTATGAGGAGACGTGTAACTAATCCTAGCAACCAAAGGCCTCTTAAAAGGCACGAGTGATACGTCAGCGATTAATGGACTTGACCTCACAGAACCAGAGGCCTTGGAAAGGGCACTGTGTGTTAGTCTACATTTCATGGACTACGAGACTGGGCACCTGGTGTGCGAATACAAGGATTGATGATCTCTCGGGATATGTCCGGTAAAGAATCAATATGTCTTAAATACATGGATTTATTAATCCACGCTTATTTGATGATATGTACTATGTAAAATCAATGATAGGATGTACTGGGACAATATTCATGGGGCAGATAGATGTATGTTGATTATACATAGTATGTATTATGTAAAATTAATAATAATATGTACTGGGACAATATTCATGGGGCAAATAAATGTATGTTGATTATACATAGTATGTAAAGGGGGACCCCCCATAACCCTAGACACTAATGGAGGTCCTGGAGTTTATAAGGTTGTTAAATGGCCATATAGGCTCCACCCCCGTGTGGGGGTGAAGCCTATTTGGGTGGGGTGGTCTCAGAAAATAGTTTAAGTGAAAACACTAGTTTTGGGGACTAGAGTTAAGAGTTGAGTCTTTTTTTTGATATACTGCGGGCGGAGGCCTTGGAGTTTATAAGGTTGTTAAGTGGCCATATAGGCTCCACCCCCGTGTGGGGGTGAAGCCTATTTGGGTGGGGTGGTCTCAGAAAATAGTTTAAGTGAAAACACTAGTTTTGGGGACTAGAGTTAAGAGTTGAGTCTTTTTTTGATATACTGCGGGCGGAGGCCTTGGAGTTTATAAGGTTGTTAAGTGGCCATATAGGCTCCACCCCCGTGTGGGGGTGAAGCCTATTTGGGTGGGGTGGTCTTAGAAAATAGTTTAAGTGAAAACACTAGTTTTGGGGACTAGAGTTAAGAGTTGAGTCTTTTTTTTGATATACTGCGGGCGGAGGCCTTGGAGTTTATAAGGTTGTTAAGTGGCCATATAGGCTCCACCCCCGTGTGGGGGTGAAGCCTATTTGGGTGGGGTGGTCTTAGAAAATAGTTTAAGTGAAAACACTAGTTTTGGGGACTAGAGTTAAGAGTTGAGTCTTTTTTTTGATATACTGCGGGCGGAGGCCTTGGAGTTTATAAGGTTGTTAAGTGGCCATATAGGCTCCACCCCCGTGTGGGGGTGAAGCCTATTTGGGTGGGGTGGTCTCAGAAAATAGTTTAAGTGAAAACACTAGTTTTGGGGACTAGAGTTAAGAGTTGAGTCTTTTTTGTATGTGGGGGTGTGAGTAGTGCCCCAGGGTTGTAATGCGTTCCAATCTTTGACTTACAAGGTCAGTGCTTTAAGTGTGGTTTAAGCTACAAGGGCTGGTGGGGTTATCAGTTTATTAGTTTATTCTCTAGTTTATTGATTGTGGGGCTTAATAGTAGGATTGTTGTGAAGTATAGGACGGAAGCTAGTTGTCCGATTATGATAAATGGGTCTTCGACTGGTTGTCCTCCGATTCAGGTTAGGATAGCGATAGTGGCGATTATGGTTCAAAATGTTAGTTGTGATAGTGGTCGGAATGTGCTTGTTCGTTGTTTTGAGTTGTGTGTAAGTGGGATTAGCAGTAGGATTATAATGGATATTATTAGGGCAAGTACTCCTCCAAGTTTGTTTGGGATGGAACGTAGGATGGCGTAGGCGAATAGGAAGTACCATTCTGGTTTGATGTGTGGTGGGGTTATTAGGGGGTTTGCTGGGGTAAAGTTTTCTGGGTCCCCAAGCAGTTGTGGGGAGAAAAGGGATAGGTACAGTAGTGTTATTATTATAAGGGCTGCCCCTAGCAGGTCTTTAGTTGAAAAGTATGGGTGGAACGGAATTTTATCTGAGTTTGAGTTTACCCCTGTTGGGTTGTTTGATCCCGTTTCGTGTAGGAATAGTATGTGTAGGATTGCAGTGGCTGAGATGATGAATGGCAGTAGGAAGTGGAAAGTGAAAAATCGTGTTAGTGTTGCGTTATCTACGGCGAACCCGCCTCAAATTCACTCTACTAGGGTGTTTCCTATATATGGAACTGCTGATAGTAGGTTTGTGATTACGGTAGCCCCTCAGAATGATATCTGTCCCCATGGCAGGACATAGCCCACGAACGCGGTTGCTATTACTAGGAATAGTAGGGCCACGCCGATGTTTCAGGTCTCTTTGTATAAGTATGAGCCGTAGTATAGGCCTCGCCCGATGTGTATATAAAGGCAGATAAAAAATATGGAGGCGCCGTTGGCGTGGATGTTTCGGATTAGTCAGCCGTGTTGTACGTCACGACAGATGTGGGCGATTGATGAGAATGCTGTGGAGGTGTCTGCGGTGTAGTGCATGGCCAAGAATAGGCCGGTGGAGATTTGGATTAGTAGGCACAGCCCTAACAAGGACCCAAAGTTTCATCAAGCGGAGATGTTTGATGGTGTGGGGAGGTCAATAAATGAGTTGTTTATTATTTTGATTATTGGGTGTGTTTTTCGGATTGGGGTCATTATTGGTTTTTATAGTTGAATAACAACGGTGGTTTTTCGTATCACAGGTTTTGGCATGGCCAAATGAAAATTATGTCGTACTTTGTTTTTTTTACTGTGTTGTGTATGGTGTTGGGGTTTATTGGTGTAGCGTCAAATCCTTCTCCTGTTTTTGGGGCGATGGGACTTGTAGTGTCTGCGTTGGGTGGTAGTGTGGTGTTAGTTATTTTTGGTGGGTCCTTTATTGCATTGGTGTTATTTTTAATTTATTTAGGTGGGATATTGGTAGTCTTTGCTTATTCTGTGGCACTTTCAGCAGACCAATATCCTGAGGTGTGGTTGGATTACTCTGTTTTGTATTATGTGTTTGGGTATTTTATATTAGTTTTGTTTTTAGTTTGGTACTTTGGAGGGTTGTCTATTGATGGGTGTGGGGCGTCTGGTGGGGACGATTTTGGTTTTGAGGGTACTCGGACTGATTTTAGTGGTGTTGCATTGATATATTCTTTGGGCGGGCCGTTATTATTGTTGTGTGGGGGGAGTTTAATGGTGGCCCTGTTTGTTGTCCTTGAGTTAACTCGAGGGTCGAGTTTTGGGGGGCTACGTGCGGTTTAGTAGTATGTGGTAATTGCGGCGGCTAGAGTGGCAATAAGTATGACTAGGTATGTTTTGATGTGTCCGGTGTGTGATTTGGACAGTTTTTTAGCTAGGGCGGTGTTAATTAATATGGCTGTTTTTGGGGCGATGGCCTCATATCAGATAAGGTCATTTAAGTGCATAGCGGTGTTTTGTCCGAATTGTATGTTGTATTTTGGTTGGGCTCGGTGTGCAAGGGTGTTAAAGAACCCCAGTTGTGTTGAGGATGTACTTGGTGTACTTTGTTTTGGTTTTAATAGGTTGGATGTTTGTATGGTGATATCTATAGCACATAGCAGGCCTACTAGCGTGATAATTGTGGCGGCTAGTTTTGTAATTGGGCCCATTGTTATTGTTTGGGGTGGGGTTGGTAGTATTGTTGTGGCCACAAATAGGCCAGATATAATACTTCCTATGGCGAGTCGTACTAGGGGTCGAGTCTGGCTTGGGTTTGTTTCTGCTGGGGTTGTAGTTGTGTTGTATCGAGGCTTATTTGTTTGGACATAAAAGGTTAGGCGTAGGCTGTAGGCGGCTGTAAGGGCGGTAGCAATAATAGTGGTTGATAGGGCTCAGGCGTTTAAGTGTGATGTGTTTATTGTTTCAATGATTACGTCTTTAGTGTAAAATCCAGCTAGGAAGGGGGCCCCTGTTAGGGCTAGGTTGCCGATAGTTATACAGGTTGTGGTTAGCGGTATTGTTTTTTGGGTGCTTCCTATTTTTCGGATGTCTTGTTCGTCCCCGAGATTATGAATTACTGAACCTGCGCATAGGAATAGTATGGCCTTGAAAAAGGCGTGTGTGGTGATGTGTAGGTATGTTAACTGTGGCTGGTTTAGTCCTAGTGTTAGTATTATTAGGCCGAGCTGGCTTGAGGTGGAGAAGGCAATGATCTTTTTGATATCGTTTTGTGTGAGGGCACAGAGTGCTGCAAAGGTTGTAGTTATTGCTCCTAGG
>NW_026612507.1:0-17452 GCF_029931775.1 Euleptes europaea | reverse complement strand
TTGGAGTTTATAAGGTTGTTAAGTGGCCATATAGGCTCCACCCCCGTGTGGGGGTGAAGCCTATTTGGGTGGGGTGGTCTCAGAAAATAGTTTAAGTGAAAACACTAGTTTTGGGGACTAGAGTTAAGAGTTGAGTCTTTTTTTGATATACTGCGGGCGGAGGCCTTGGAGTTTATAAGGTTGTTAAGTGGCCATATAGGCTCCACCCCCGTGTGGGGGTGAAGCCTATTTGGGTGGGGTGGTCTTAGAAAATAGTTTAAGTGAAAACACTAGTTTTGGGGACTAGAGTTAAGAGTTGAGTCTTTTTTTTGATATACTGCGGGCGGAGGCCTTGGAGTTTATAAGGTTGTTAAGTGGCCATATAGGCTCCACCCCCGTGTGGGGGTGAAGCCTATTTGGGTGGGGTGGTCTTAGAAAATAGTTTAAGTGAAAACACTAGTTTTGGGGACTAGAGTTAAGAGTTGAGTCTTTTTTTTGATATACTGCGGGCGGAGGCCTTGGAGTTTATAAGGTTGTTAAGTGGCCATATAGGCTCCACCCCCGTGTGGGGGTGAAGCCTATTTGGGTGGGGTGGTCTCAGAAAATAGTTTAAGTGAAAACACTAGTTTTGGGGACTAGAGTTAAGAGTTGAGTCTTTTTTGTATGTGGGGGTGTGAGTAGTGCCCCAGGGTTGTAATGCGTTCCAATCTTTGACTTACAAGGTCAGTGCTTTAAGTGTGGTTTAAGCTACAAGGGCTGGTGGGGTTATCAGTTTATTAGTTTATTCTCTAGTTTATTGATTGTGGGGCTTAATAGTAGGATTGTTGTGAAGTATAGGACGGAAGCTAGTTGTCCGATTATGATAAATGGGTCTTCGACTGGTTGTCCTCCGATTCAGGTTAGGATAGCGATAGTGGCGATTATGGTTCAAAATGTTAGTTGTGATAGTGGTCGGAATGTGCTTGTTCGTTGTTTTGAGTTGTGTGTAAGTGGGATTAGCAGTAGGATTATAATGGATATTATTAGGGCAAGTACTCCTCCAAGTTTGTTTGGGATGGAACGTAGGATGGCGTAGGCGAATAGGAAGTACCATTCTGGTTTGATGTGTGGTGGGGTTATTAGGGGGTTTGCTGGGGTAAAGTTTTCTGGGTCCCCAAGCAGTTGTGGGGAGAAAAGGGATAGGTACAGTAGTGTTATTATTATAAGGGCTGCCCCTAGCAGGTCTTTAGTTGAAAAGTATGGGTGGAACGGAATTTTATCTGAGTTTGAGTTTACCCCTGTTGGGTTGTTTGATCCCGTTTCGTGTAGGAATAGTATGTGTAGGATTGCAGTGGCTGAGATGATGAATGGCAGTAGGAAGTGGAAAGTGAAAAATCGTGTTAGTGTTGCGTTATCTACGGCGAACCCGCCTCAAATTCACTCTACTAGGGTGTTTCCTATATATGGAACTGCTGATAGTAGGTTTGTGATTACGGTAGCCCCTCAGAATGATATCTGTCCCCATGGCAGGACATAGCCCACGAACGCGGTTGCTATTACTAGGAATAGTAGGGCCACGCCGATGTTTCAGGTCTCTTTGTATAAGTATGAGCCGTAGTATAGGCCTCGCCCGATGTGTATATAAAGGCAGATAAAAAATATGGAGGCGCCGTTGGCGTGGATGTTTCGGATTAGTCAGCCGTGTTGTACGTCACGACAGATGTGGGCGATTGATGAGAATGCTGTGGAGGTGTCTGCGGTGTAGTGCATGGCCAAGAATAGGCCGGTGGAGATTTGGATTAGTAGGCACAGCCCTAACAAGGACCCAAAGTTTCATCAAGCGGAGATGTTTGATGGTGTGGGGAGGTCAATAAATGAGTTGTTTATTATTTTGATTATTGGGTGTGTTTTTCGGATTGGGGTCATTATTGGTTTTTATAGTTGAATAACAACGGTGGTTTTTCGTATCACAGGTTTTGGCATGGCCAAATGAAAATTATGTCGTACTTTGTTTTTTTTACTGTGTTGTGTATGGTGTTGGGGTTTATTGGTGTAGCGTCAAATCCTTCTCCTGTTTTTGGGGCGATGGGACTTGTAGTGTCTGCGTTGGGTGGTAGTGTGGTGTTAGTTATTTTTGGTGGGTCCTTTATTGCATTGGTGTTATTTTTAATTTATTTAGGTGGGATATTGGTAGTCTTTGCTTATTCTGTGGCACTTTCAGCAGACCAATATCCTGAGGTGTGGTTGGATTACTCTGTTTTGTATTATGTGTTTGGGTATTTTATATTAGTTTTGTTTTTAGTTTGGTACTTTGGAGGGTTGTCTATTGATGGGTGTGGGGCGTCTGGTGGGGACGATTTTGGTTTTGAGGGTACTCGGACTGATTTTAGTGGTGTTGCATTGATATATTCTTTGGGCGGGCCGTTATTATTGTTGTGTGGGGGGAGTTTAATGGTGGCCCTGTTTGTTGTCCTTGAGTTAACTCGAGGGTCGAGTTTTGGGGGGCTACGTGCGGTTTAGTAGTATGTGGTAATTGCGGCGGCTAGAGTGGCAATAAGTATGACTAGGTATGTTTTGATGTGTCCGGTGTGTGATTTGGACAGTTTTTTAGCTAGGGCGGTGTTAATTAATATGGCTGTTTTTGGGGCGATGGCCTCATATCAGATAAGGTCATTTAAGTGCATAGCGGTGTTTTGTCCGAATTGTATGTTGTATTTTGGTTGGGCTCGGTGTGCAAGGGTGTTAAAGAACCCCAGTTGTGTTGAGGATGTACTTGGTGTACTTTGTTTTGGTTTTAATAGGTTGGATGTTTGTATGGTGATATCTATAGCACATAGCAGGCCTACTAGCGTGATAATTGTGGCGGCTAGTTTTGTAATTGGGCCCATTGTTATTGTTTGGGGTGGGGTTGGTAGTATTGTTGTGGCCACAAATAGGCCAGATATAATACTTCCTATGGCGAGTCGTACTAGGGGTCGAGTCTGGCTTGGGTTTGTTTCTGCTGGGGTTGTAGTTGTGTTGTATCGAGGCTTATTTGTTTGGACATAAAAGGTTAGGCGTAGGCTGTAGGCGGCTGTAAGGGCGGTAGCAATAATAGTGGTTGATAGGGCTCAGGCGTTTAAGTGTGATGTGTTTATTGTTTCAATGATTACGTCTTTAGTGTAAAATCCAGCTAGGAAGGGGGCCCCTGTTAGGGCTAGGTTGCCGATAGTTATACAGGTTGTGGTTAGCGGTATTGTTTTTTGGGTGCTTCCTATTTTTCGGATGTCTTGTTCGTCCCCGAGATTATGAATTACTGAACCTGCGCATAGGAATAGTATGGCCTTGAAAAAGGCGTGTGTGGTGATGTGTAGGTATGTTAACTGTGGCTGGTTTAGTCCTAGTGTTAGTATTATTAGGCCGAGCTGGCTTGAGGTGGAGAAGGCAATGATCTTTTTGATATCGTTTTGTGTGAGGGCACAGAGTGCTGCAAAGGTTGTAGTTATTGCTCCTAGGCATAGGCAGAGGGTAGTTGTGGCCTGGCTGTTTTGTATTATTGGGAATAGCCGGGCCAGTAGAAAAATTCCGGCAACGACTATTGTGCTAGAGTGAAGTAGTGCTGATACTGGGGTTGGGCCTTCTATGGCTGCTGGCAGCCATGGGTGTAGCCCAAATTGGGCGGATTTTCCCATGGCTGCTAAGACTAGGCCTAGTAGTGGCAGGGTGGGGGGGGTCGTATGTGAGAATGTTTGTTGTACGTCCCATGTGTTGTAGTGTATTGCGAATCAAGCTAAAGACAGGATTAGTCCAATGTCTCCGATTCGGTTGTATATAACAGCTTGTAGGGCGGATGTGTTTGCATTGGTGCGCCCGTGCCACCACCCGATTAGTAAGAAGGATATGATGCCTACCCCTTCCCAGCCAACAAATAGTTGTAATAGGCTGTTTGCTGTTGTTATGGTTATTATGGCTAGGAGGAATAGTATTAAGTATTTTATAAATTTGTTTTTGTTCGGGTCTAGTTTTATATATCAATCTGAGAACTCCAGGATGGCCCAGGTGATAAATAGGGCTGTTGTTATAAACGTGGTAGAGTAAATATCAAATAGGAAGCTGATATTAATGTTGAAGGACGTTTGTAGTCAGGTAGCGTTGGTTATAGTTGTTTGTATTCCGTAGTTGATAAAAATATTGGTTGGAATTAGGCTTGTCAGGCAGGCAAGTTTAGTAGTTTGTGTGAAGTAGCCCGAGGCTTGTGTAATAAACATAGAGGTAATAATAGGGGCAATAAGGACTAGCAGGGTTGAAATTATGGTTGAGTAGAATAGTATGGAGGTCATGTACTTTCACTTGGAGTTGCACCAAGTAGTGTTAATGCCTAAGATTAAAGGAAGGTCTAATATCCTTTGAAAGTCTTGGGTTATAATGTGGAGTGGTCCGGAGAATTTAACTTCGGTAATTTGAATTAGCAGTTCCAATTTGTGTCGTCCCTCTCGGTATGCAAGGGGCGGGGTGCCCCTGTTGTTAAGTCCACAGCTTAGTGTTTTGATCAAACTATGCCTACTTCTGGGTGCTACAGGATTAGTTTTGGGTTTATAATTAATAGTGCCATAGGGATGAGGTGAAGGGCTATTAATAGGTGTTCTCGGGTGTTTGAGGGTGGGTGGGAGGTATTTGTTGGTGTTTTGTTTCGTTGCGTTATAATGAAGACATATAGGGAGTATAGGGCGGTTAATAGCGTCGTTAGGCCTGTTAAGATGATTGTTATGGTGGCTCAGTTTATAGCAGAAGTAATGATTATTAATTCCCCCATCAGGTTGATTGTAGGGGGTAGGGCCATGTTGGCTAAGTTTGCCATAAGTCATCATGTGGCTATAAGTGGGAGGGTGAGTTGAAGGCCCCGTGTTATTAATAAAGTTCGAGTGTGGGTTCGTTCATAGTTTGTGTTGGCTAGGCAAAATAGTATAGAAGAGGCTAATCCGTGGGCGACCATTAGAATTATTGTTCCTGAGATACTTCATGGGGTCTGAATTAGGGCTCCTGCAGTTACAAGGCCTATGTGGCTTACTGAGGAGTAGGCAATGATGGATTTTAAGTCTGTTTGACGTAGGCAAATGAGGCTGGTTATAATTATTCCCCAGAGGGCTAGAATAATGAGGGGGTAGCACATAGTTTGTGTTGTTGGGTTTAGGATTGGGGTGATTCGGATGATGCCGTATCCTCCCAGTTTAAGAAGTACGGCGGCCAGGATTATTGATCCAGCGATTGGGGCCTCAACGTGTGCTTTTGGTAGTCATAAGTGCATGGAGTATAGGGGTATTTTTACTATAAATGCTAGAAGACATGATAGTCATACTAGTGAGTTGGTTCATGTTATTAGTATTTCTGGGTGCTTTATTGACATTATTAGTGGTGTTGTGTGGTAGTTGTGGGTGTATGAATATAAAATTATTACTAATAGTGGGAGTGAGCCGGATAGTGTATAGAACAGGAAATAAGTGCCTGCGGCGAGTCGCTCTGTTTGGCTGCCCCAACGCGTGATAAGGATTAGTGTTGGGATTAGTGTTGCTTCAAATAACAGGTAGAATAGTATTAAGTTGTTTGAGGCGAATGTTAGAATTAGGGTGGTTTGTAGCAGAGCACAGGTTGATAAGAACAGGCGTTGTCGGGACTGAGGCTCTTTGGCCATGTGGCTTTGGCTTGCTACTACTATAAGTGGGAGCAATCAGGATGAAAGAATAGTCAGGGGGGTTGAGAATTGGTCGAGTGTTATCCATGTGTTGACATGTCAGATTTTTGTTAGTGTGGGGGCGTTTAATTGTCCTATTAATAGGAGTGTTGTTGTTATAGATAGGGCCGTATAAATGTGGAAGGTGTATTTAGTTGGGGCTAAAAGGGCGGTTGGGACTAGTATTACTGTTGCTATGGTTAGTTTTAGCATTTTAATAGGCTTATGGTTTTTAGGTGGTCTGTTGCGTGAGTGCGGGAGGATGCAGCTAATAGGGCCAGTCCTGCTCCTGCCTCACATGCGGACATGGTCAAGAGGGTAATTGGAAGGGTGGCAGTGGTTGACAGGTGTTGGGTTAAGGAGATAGCACTAAGTCCAATAAATAGGCTTAAAAGCAGGCCCTCGATGCATAGAAGGGCAGATACAAGATGTTTACGGTGGAGTGCTAGTCCTATAAGGCTTAGGGTAAAGATGGCTAGTATCAGTAGGTGTTGAGGTAGCATAGTTAGTGGCCCCATTATTTTGGGATGTACTAAGTCGAAATTAGTGATCTTGCTTTAGATTAGCCTCTATATTCTGCTCATTCTAGTCCTCCTTGGGATCACTCATAGACTAGGCCCAGGGCTAGTAGGGTGATAATTGTTGTAGTTCATATAAGGGTTGAATTGGGGGAGGGTAAGTTAATAGCTCACGGGGTTGGTAGGAGTAGGGCGATTTCTAGGTCAAAAAGTAGGAATAAGATAGCGACTAGAAAAAATCGCAATGAGAAAGGTAGTCGTGCTGAACCGACTGGGTCAAAGCCGCATTCGTATGGGGACAATTTTTCTGTGTCAGGGGTGGCTTGTGGTAGTCAAAAGCTAATGATGATTAGGGCGGCGGTTAGTGCGGTGGATATTAGAGTTACTATTATAATGTTTATTACTTCCTCTTAGGGTTAATTATGAGCTAAGGCTTTGTGAGTGGAAGTCACCTGTACTTTTAAATACTAAGGAAGTTATGAACCTCATCAATAGATTGAGATGTAAAGGAAGAGTCAAACAACGTCTACAAAGTGTCAGTATCATGCGGCCGCTTCGAATCCAAAGTGGTGGTCAGTGGTGAAGTGGAATTTTATTTGGCGTAGCAGGCAGACTACTAGGAAGCTAGTCCCAATGATTACATGTAGTCCGTGGAAGCCAGTGGCCACAAAAAAGGTGGTGCCATAGGCTCCGTCTGCTACTGTGAAAGAGGCCTCCAGATATTCTATAGCCTGTAGTAGTGTAAAGTAGGCCCCCAGTATGATTGTAAGCACTAGGGCCTGTATGGCCTCTTTTCGTTCTCCTCCTATGATTGAATGGTGGGCTCAGGTTACTGTAACACCTGATGCCAGTAGTACTGCGGTATTAAGTAGGGGAACTTCAAACGGGTTTAGGGGAGTAATTCCGCTTGGGGGTCAACAACCTCCAAGCTCTGGTGTAGGTGCAAGGCTTGAGTGATAGAATGCTCAAAAGAACCCGATGAAAAAGAAAACCTCTGAGGCAATGAATAAAATTATGCCATAACGAAGTCCCTGTTGAACTTGGTGGGTGTGGTGGCCTTGGTAGGTTCCTTCCCGAACAACATCTCGTCATCATTGCAGTATTGTTAATAGTATAGTGGTAAGGCCGATGGTTATTAATGTATTTGAGCCAAAGTGGAACCATATTGCGAGCCCAGAGGTTATTAATAAGGCTGCAATGGCCCCTGTTAGGGGCCATGGGCTTTGGTCTACTATGTGGAAGCTGTGGGCTTGGTGGGTCATTAAACGTTTTCTTGTAGGTAGAGACTTAATAATAGTACGAATACATATGCTTGGATCATTGCAACAGCGACTTCTAGGGCGGTTAACAATAGGAGGGTGACTGAGGTTAGCACTGATACTGATGGTATTAATGGCATTAATACAAGTGTGGCTGTTGAGATAAGTTGGATTAACAGGTGTCCTGCAGTTAGGTTTGCAGTAAGACGCACCCCCAGGGCTAGGGGTCGAATTAATAGGCTAGCTGTTTCGATAATTACTAAAATTGGAACTAGCGGGGTGGGTGTGCCCATGGGTAGTAGGTGTCCGATGGAGGCGGTGGGCTGGTTTCAAAGCCCAACAAGTACTGTAAATAGTCATATTGGTAGGGCCAGGCTTATGTTTATGGATAGTTGTGTGGTGGGGGTAAATGTGTATGGTAATAGCCCTAGCAGGTTGATTGTTAATAGGTATAACAAAATTGTTAATAGAAGCAGTGCTCAGGGGTGTCCTGTCTTACTGATTGGGGATATTAGTTGTTTTGTGGCGGTTTTTATTAGTCATAGTTTTAGTGCCCATGTGCGGCTTGGTATTAGATGTGTTTGTGAGTGAAATAGTGTTGTTGGGGCCAGTAGGGCAAGCAGGATTAATGGGACTCCTATTATCTGTGGGGTTGCGAATTGGTCGAATAGGTTTAACATCATAATCAGGATCAGCATGGGGGCTGGGTGCTTAGGGGTTTTGTAGTTGGTTGGTTGGCTATCTGGTGTTTTAACAGCTTTGGTTTTATTATAAGGAGGGTGATAAACCATACGGTTAACATAATTATAAGTCACGGAGCGGGGTTTAGTTGGGGCACGTCTTTAAGTGGTTATTGTTCCAATCTTTGGCTTAAAAGGCCAATGCTATTATGTAAAGCTTCTTAAAGATTGAAGTATCATGTTAGACCATAATTCGAAGTTGTCTAGGGTGGTGGCTTCTACTACAATGGGCATAAAGCTGTGGTTTGACCCGCAGATTTCTGAGCACTGGCCGTAAAATAGGCCTGGGGAAGCTGTAGTAAATGTTGTCTGGTTTAGTCGCCCAGGGATTGCATCGGTTTTAATGCCTAGTGAGGGGACGGCTCAAGAGTGAAGGACGTCTTCGGCTGAAATTAACATGCGGATCGGGGACTCTACGGGTACAACTATTCGGTGGTCTGTCTCTAGTAGTCGAATGGCCCCTGATCACAGGTCTGTTGTTGGGGTCATATAGGAGTCAAATGTTAGGTTTTCATAGTCTGTGTATTCGTAGCTTCAATATCATTGGTGTCCAAGGGCCTTAATTGTTAGGTGTGGGTTGTTAATCTCATCTATTAGGTACAGGATTCGTAAGGACGGCAGTGCAATTATGATTAGAATGATAGACGGCAGGACTGTTCAGATTATTTCAACTGCTTGGGCATCTATTGTGTTAGTGTGCGTTAGTGTGGTTGTTATTATAAGAGAGATAATATATAGGACGAAGGCGCTGATAAGGAATACGATTATAAGTGCGTGGTCGTGGAAGTGGAGGAGCTCTTCTATGATGGGGGATGCTGCGTCTTGGAATCCTAGTTGGGCAGGTTGTGCCATTGAGTCTCACAGGGGTTAGACTGTAATTTAGCCCTGACAGTGCTATGTAATAATTTACTAGAGGCTCGTGTTTGATAAGAGAGGGGTACGCAGTGGGCGTACGTTTAGCTTGAAACTAAAAGGTGGGGGTTCGAGTCCCTCGTCTCTTGGCAGGTTAAGATTGGACAAAGGCTGGTTCTTCATACGTGTGGTATGGGGGCGGGCAGCCGTGGAGTCACTCTAGGTTGACGTGTGTTAGTTCTGTGTTATTTGGGGTCCGTTTGGCAGAAAATGCCTCTCAGATAATATATATTATTATGATGACGGCAACAAGTGATGTTAGTGATCCAATTGATGAGACAGTGTTCCATAGTGTGTAGGCGTCTGGGTAGTCTGAGTACCGTCGTGGCATTCCAGCAAGACCTAAAAAGTGTTGGGGGAAGAATGTTATGTTTACGCCAATAAATATAACCCCGAATTGGGCTTTTGTTAAAGTGCTATGTAATGAGAAGCCAGTAAATAGTGGAAATCAGTGTACGAATCCGCCTATAATTGCAAATACTGCTCCTATAGATAAGACGTAGTGGAAGTGTGCGACTACGTAGTATGTGTCATGTAATACAATATCCAGGGATGAGTTTGCTAAGACGATCCCGGTTAGTCCGCCCACGGTAAACAGGAAGATAAAGCCAAGAGCCCACAGCAAGGCTGCGTCTCATTTGATTAGTCCGCCATGAAGGGTTGCTAACCAGCTGAATACTTTTACCCCAGTTGGGATTGCAATAATTATTGTGGCAGAGGTAAAGTATGCGCGGGTGTCTACATCCATGCCAACTGTGAATATATGGTGGGCTCAGACGATAAAACCAAGGAATCCGATAGAGACCATGGCCCACACCATGCCCATGTAGCCAAAGGGCTCTTTTTTACCAGCGTAGTATGCTACGATGTGGGAGATCATACCAAATCCGGGTAAAATTAAGATGTAAACTTCTGGGTGCCCAAAAAATCAGAACAGGTGTTGGTATAGCACGGGGTCTCCTCCGCCTGCCGGGTCAAAGAAGGTGGTGTTTAGGTTTCGGTCTGTTAATAGTATTGTGATGCCGGCAGCTAGTACTGGCAGAGACAGTAGAAGAAGTACTGCGGTGATAAGTACAGATCATACGAAGAGGGGGGTGTTGTATTGAGTTATTGCTGGGGCTTTTATATTAATGCAGGTGGTAATAAAGTTAATAGCCCCCAGGATGGAAGAAACCCCTGCTAGGTGCAGGGAAAAAATTGTCAGGTCTACGGATGCTCCTGCATGGGCCAGGTTGGCAGCTAGTGGTGGGTAGACGGTTCAGCCAGTTCCTGCCCCGGCTTCAACTCCGGAAGAGGCCAGTAAAAGGAGTAGTGAGGGGGGCAGGAGTCAAAAGCTTATGTTGTTTATTCGTGGAAAAGCCATGTCTGGGGCCCCAATTATTAGTGGAACCAGCCAGTTTCCGAAGCCCCCGATCATTACGGGTATTACCATGAAGAAGATTATTACAAAAGCATGGGCGGTTACAACCACATTATAGATTTGGTCGTCCCCAAGAAGGGTTCCAGGCTGGCTAAGCTCAGCTCGAATTAGCAAGCTTAGGCCAGTGCCGGCTATTCCGGCCCAGGCGCCAAAAAGTAGATACAGGGTGCCGATGTCTTTGTGGTTTGTCGAAAAAAATCAACGATTGATGGTCACAGGTAGGATGGCCGAGGGCAAGGCGGTGAGCTGTAGTCTCACAGACAGAGGTTTGAGTCCTTTTCGTACCAAGCTCCGTAGCGTAGAACGCAACAAAATGCAAGTTTGGAGACGCACCCAAAAAGGTGCCGGGGCTTCTCCCGTTTTTCTATAACGGGAGAAGGTAGATTGAAGCCCGCTGGATAGGGTGTTTAGTTGTTAACTAAAGTTTTATGGGATCAAAGCCCGTCGGTCTAGGGAGGTCTTAGCTTAATTAAAGTGTCTGAGTTGCATTCAGGAGATGTATATTAGTGTTTTACAGGCCTTCAGGGAATAAGATGTGTTTCTTGTTTGGGGCTTTGAAGGCCCCTGGTTTAAATAGTTAACCTAAGTCCCTGGGGGTGGGGCGGGGTTTATATGTTGTATAGTAGTGGTGTGATTGGTAGAAGGAGGGCTGTTGTAGTAGTTGCCGTGGTTATTAGGTGTGTGTGGTTGTTTTTGAATCGTCATGTGTTTTTTGTTGTGGTTGTGGTGGGCGGGTTTGTTAGTGTAGTGAAATAGGCTAGGCGGGTATAAAAGAATAGGCTTGGTAGGCTTATTAGGGCTAATGTTGTGGCTAGTGGGGTTAGCTGGTGTAGTGTTAGTTCTTTGATAATTAGCAGTTTTGGCATGAACCCTGTTAGGGGGGGAAGGCCCCCTAGTGATATTAGTGTTAGTATTATTATGGTTAAAAGTGTAGAGGAGTTAGACCAGGTGGTAGTAAGGTCTGTGATGTTTTTTGTTGATGCTGTTAATATAGAGGTAAATATTGCTGTGGTTGCGGCTAAATAGATAATTATGGTTAGTGTTGTAAGGCTGTGGCCCATAGTTAGGGCAATTGTTAATCATCCCATATGGGCGATTGAGGAGAAGGCCATGATTTTTCGGAGTTGTGTCTGATTTAGGCCTGACCACCCCCCAATTATTGTGGATAGGAGTCCCAGCACTAGGACCAGGTTTAGTGATAGGTGGTTGTGTATTATATAAAGTAGGGCTAGGGGGGCAAGTTTTTGTCATGTTGATATGATTAGGGCGGTTATTATTGTAGACCCCTGCAGGACCTCTGGGTATCAGAAGTGTGTTGGTGCCAAGCCTAGTTTTATTGCGATGGCTACTGTTAAAATTAGTGCAGTTGAGTTGTGCGTTGGCTGTATAATTGTTCATTGTCCGGTCTGTCAGGTGTTGATCAGGCTGGCCAGGAGGATTAGGGCAGCGGCTGCAGCTTGTGTTAGGAAATATTTTGTGGCGGCTTCTGTTGCTCGTGGGTGGTGTTGTTTAGTAATGTGTGGTAGTATGGCTAGTGTATTGATTTCTAGTCCAAGTCATGCAAGTAGTCAGTGGTGGCTTGATGTGGTGATGATGGTGCCTGTCGCTAGGCTTGAGATTAGGATTGTTTGTGTTATTGGGCTTATTAGTATAGGAAGGGTTGTGTACCAACATTGTCGGGGTATGGGCCCGAAAGCTTTATTAGCTGACTTTACTAGTAGGTAGTATAATTGGAAGTACACGAAGTTTTGGGCTTCGTAGTGCAGGTTCGTAGCCTGTCTTTCTAAGGAAGTGGGAGGGGCGAGTCTCCATATCATACTCTATCAAAGTAGTCCTTAATGTTTCGGGCACACTGCCAAAGTTTGGGTTATGTTAGTGGGGGGGTGCCTGATATTGAAATGGGTGTGGCAATGTATCAGACGCAAAGGGCTAGGGTTAGTGGTAGGAAGTTTTTTCAAAGTAGGTGCATTAGTTGGTCATATCGAAATCGTGGATATGATGCGCGGATTCACAGGAAGCCCAGTGTTAACATGCAGGTTTTAATCATAATATTTATTGAAAATAGTTCTGGGGTGTTGGGGCAGTTTGGGCCTAGGAATAGGATACATGAGAGGGTGTTTATTATTAAGATGTTTGCGTATTCTGCTAGGAAGAATAGTGCGAATGGGCCGGCTGCGTATTCAACATTAAATCCTGAGACAAGCTCTGACTCGCCTTCGGTTAGGTCGAATGGGGCCCGGTTTGTTTCTGCAATTGTTGAGATGTATCATATTATTATTAGTGGTCATACACATGTTGCTAATCACGTGTTTTTTTGTGTTGTTAGCAGGGTTTGTATTGAAAATCCCCCCGTGAATATTATGGTTGATAGTACAATGATTCCTATTGTTACCTCATAAGAGATAGTTTGTGCGACTGCCCGTAGGGCGCCAACGAGGGCGTATTTTGAGTTTGTTGCTCACCCAGATCATAGAATTGAGTATACAGCAAGGCTTGAGATAGCCAGTAGTATTAATAGGCCTAAATTAGCGTCCATGATGGGGTTTGGTATTGGAATGGGGGCTCAAATTGTTAGTGACAGTAGTAGTGCTAGTATTGGTATGGCTAAAAATAGTGTTGGTGTTGATGCCGTTGGTCGGATGGGTTCTTTGGTGAAAAGTTTTAGTCCGTCTGCAATTGGTTGTAGTAGGCCGTAGGGCCCTACAATGTTTGGGCCCTTGCGTAGTTGTATGTAGCCTAGGGTTTTTCGTTCTAATAGGGTTAGGAAGGCAACTGCTAGTAGGATTGGGATGATGAGTGTTAGTGGGTTAACTACTAGGGTTATTGTGGTTTTAATTATTAGGGAGAAGATTTGAGCTTCTGTTGTAAGGGCTTAGGCCTTTTGCATAATTACCTGGCTCTGCCACCCTAAAGCGTGGCCCTGGTCTTAGGCCGCTGGTTTTGATAAATGGGCTCTTTAGTGTGGGTAAGAGCTTGGTATTAGCACGTGGGGGTCCTATTGGTGCTTCTCCCTGGGTCCTTTCGTACTGAAGGGAGAAAAACATAGATAGAAACCGACCTGGATTTCTCCGGTCTGAACTCAGATCACGTAGGACTAGTTAATCGTTGAACAAACGAACCCTTGGTAGTGGCTGCACCACCAGGATGTCCTGATCCAACATCGAGGTCGTAAACCCTCTTGGCGATAGGGGCTCTAAAAGAGGATGGCGCTGTTATCCCTGGGGTAACTTGGTTCGTTGATCTGTGTTACAGGGTCAATTTTATGGTGGTCTCATTGGCTTGTGGGTCTTTGATAGATTTTTGGTCTGTGGTCTTGGAAGTTTTGTTTATTTCCGAAGTCGCCCCAACTAAAAACAAGGCTAAGGGGGGGGGGTAGAGGCCCCGTGGTTATTAGTTTTTGTTTTAAGCTCCACAGGGTCTTTTCGTCTTATGTTTACATCCTAGCTTTTTAACTAGGGGATCAAGTTCATTGATCTGCTTTAGGAGACAGTTGGGCCCTCATTTAGCCGTTCATACTAGTCATTATTTAAGTGACAAGTGATTACGCTACCTTTGCACGGTTAGAATACCGCGGCCGTTTAAAAGATCACTGGGCAGGCAGCACCTTTAATACTTGTGTGGCTAAAGGCTATGTTTTTGGTAAACAGTTGGGGCCCTAAGTGGCTGAGTTCCTTTTGTGGCGTTTAATCTGTCTGTGCTGCACTCCTGTGTTGGGTTAACAGGGGGTTATATTATATGGTTAAAAAGTGTGTTAAATTTTTCCATTTGTGGTCTGTTATTTACTGGTAGTTTATCTATTTCCAGTTTATGGGGGTGCATGTAGAGAGCGGGGCTCTTATTACTAATTTTAACAGTGGTGTCTCTATTGTGGTAGAGTAGCTCAGTTAAGTGGTCTAGGGGTTCTTGGTTTGTTTAGTATCTTTAAGATTGTGTGCTGTGACGCGTTTAGTTTTTGGTGGCTGCTTTAAGGCCAACTGGTGTGTTTTATTTGGTGTTTTCCTCTAGGATTGGTTGTTTTCAATTACAATAAGGCTGTACCCTTATTGTATATAGTATAGGAGTGACAGTGGTAAATATGCTTGTATTTAGGTTCAGGCGTCCTATAGTTGAACTAGAATTCTTTTATTGAGCAACCAGCTATCACCAGGCTCGATAGGCGTGTCACCTCTACCTAGCAGTCTCTCCAGCCTTTTGCCACAGGGACGGGTGTACTCAAAAAGTTGCTGTTAGGTAGCTCGTCTGGGTTCGGGTGAGCAGGTTTTAGTGCGCTTTATCTGTATTTGCTTATTAAACCATGATGCAAAAGGTACAAGGTCAGATCTTTGCTTTGTTGGTGCTTGGGGTTTTTCATAGTTCTTTCATTGTTCCCTTGCGGTACTATATGCTATTGCGTCAAGTGGGTGTTTTCTATCGCCTAAAAATATACTGGTACTGGGTTAAATGGTTTGGTTTATAGTGGGGCTTGAGGTTTTGAACTGTTTGTTGAGCTGTGGAGTTTGGGCTCAAGCGGGTTTTTGTTTAAACGTTTTTCAATTGTAAGTTGAATGCTTTATATAAGTGTAAGCTACCTCTTGATTTAGTGGCCAAGTGCACTTTCCAGTACACTTACCTTGTTACGACTTGCCTCATCTGTTGGTGTTTTGTTTTTTATAAAGTGTGGTTTATTAGTTCTTGAGGAGGGTGACGGGCGGTGTGTACGTGTCCCATGGCAGGCTTCAAACAGGCTTATCTTGCTTGTTTTACTGCTAAATCCACCTTCTGGTGAAGGTTTCATGTCACTTGTGGTGTTTTCTAGTGTAGAAAATGTAGCTCATCTCTGCCCCCTTATATGCTACACCTTGACCTGACGTGTTAAATGTTATCTATCTTACTTACGGCAGTTCTTTCATAAGGTAGGTTTGCGACGGCGGTATATAGGCTGGGTAAAGGCAAAAGGGGGTAAGGTTTGGCGTGGAGTATCGATTATAGGACAAGCTCCTCTAGGTTGGTTTGGGGCACCGTCAAGTCCTTAGAGTTTTAAGTTTTTCACTTGTAATTCTCTGGCGAGTTGCTAGTGTAAGGTGCAAGTTTGGTTTATGGCCAAGCATAATAGGGTATCTAATCCTAGTTTGGGCCTTGGCTTTCGTGAGTCGATGGGGCTTAATTAATTGTGGGAGGGGTGGAGTTGTTTTTGCATTGGTTAGTATTTTACAACGTAGGTGCAGCTCAGCCTTCTTTTATTAAGTTTTAGGGGTCTAGTCACTTTTTACGCCGAGTATTATTATTTTGGGGCTTTCGTATAACCGCGGTGGCTGGCACGAAATTTACCGCCCCGTCTGGTTTAACTGTGGCTAAGTCAAGCTTTATGGCTTATACATTAATGTTTATCACTGCTGGGCCCCGTGTGGGTGTGGCGGTGCTAGGTGTCTGGGGCTAAATAGTGTGGTGTGCCTGATACCTGCTCCTGGCCTAGTGGGTAGGCACTGTGTGGGGGTTTGCACAGGGGTGTGGAGGCTTGCATGTGTAATTCGAGTTAAAAATAATAATAAGTTTAGGACCAAAACGGTGTGTTTCCGGGAAATTACTAGGATCCATAACGGCAACTTCAGGGCCGTGCTTTAGTATTATTTAAGCTACAGTAACGGAGTTGCCGTTGTGTGGTTTAGTGTGTGTAATATATATATATATATATATATATATATATATACATTTTGGGGTTTTATTTTGTGTGTGGGGAGCTGCGATTTTTGTTCTTGTGGTATTATGGCAAGTCTTGGATCGCAACTAAGAAAAAATTTTTGCAATTAAATCTCGTTTTAGGGGTTTGGCGAGAAGCACTTTAATTGCAGGGAAAAATTCTTAGTGGGGGGTAAGGGGGGTTTGCCGGAGGTAGCCGTGTGAGTATGGGCGTGTTCGGGGCGTGGGTGTGTGTGGGTGTATGTGGGTGTATGGGGGGCGTGTGTGTGTGTGTGTGTGTGTGTGTGTGTGTGTGTGGGTGGTATGGGTATGGGTATGGGTATGGGTATGGGTGTGGGTATGGGTATGGGTATGGGTGTGGGTATGGGTGTAGGTGTAGGTGTAGGTGTAGGTATAGGTATAGGTATAGGTATAGGTGTCGTGTTTATTCATTGGTTTTTAGTCTAGTAAATAATTATATGTCCTTCGAGCATGAATAATTTACCCCTGGGTGGGCTTGTGGGATCGTGGGCCATCTTGCACCGTAGGTTCAGCAGAGTTGTTAGTTGACAGCCACTGGAAATGAGGTTGTGATATACCACCCTAAAAATAAAAATACCAGCCGCATGACAGCACAGGGATGCTATGAGTATGAGGAGACGTGTAACTAATCCTAGCAACCAAAGGCCTCTTAAAAGGCACGAGTGATACGTCAGCGATTAATGGACTTGACCTCACAGAACCAGAGGCCTTGGAAAGGGCACTGTGTGTTAGTCTACATTTCATGGACTACGAGACTGGGCACCTGGTGTGCGAATACAAGGATTGATGATCTCTCGGGATATGTCCGGTAAAGAATCAATATGTCTTAAATACATGGATTTATTAATCCACGCTTATTTGATGATATGTACTATGTAAAATCAATGATAGGATGTACTGGGACAATATTCATGGGGCAGATAGATGTATGTTGATTATACATAGTATGTATTATGTAAAATTAATAATAATATGTACTGGGACAATATTCATGGGGCAAATAAATGTATGTTGATTATACATAGTATGTAAAGGGGGACCCCCCATAACCCTAGACACTAATGGAGGTCCTGGAGTTTATAAGGTTGTTAAATGGCCATATAGGCTCCACCCCCGTGTGGGGGTGAAGCCTATTTGGGTGGGGTGGTCTCAGAAAATAGTTTAAGTGAAAACACTAGTTTTGGGGACTAGAGTTAAGAGTTGAGTCTTTTTTTTGATATACTGCGGGCGGAGGCCTTGGA
>NW_026612506.1:0-17452 GCF_029931775.1 Euleptes europaea | reverse complement strand
AGCTAATAGGGCCAGTCCTGCTCCTGCCTCACATGCGGACATGGTCAAGAGGGTAATTGGAAGGGTGGCAGTGGTTGACAGGTGTTGGGTTAAGGAGATAGCACTAAGTCCAATAAATAGGCTTAAAAGCAGGCCCTCGATGCATAGAAGGGCAGATACAAGATGTTTACGGTGGAGTGCTAGTCCTATAAGGCTTAGGGTAAAGATGGCTAGTATCAGTAGGTGTTGAGGTAGCATAGTTAGTGGCCCCATTATTTTGGGATGTACTAAGTCGAAATTAGTGATCTTGCTTTAGATTAGCCTCTATATTCTGCTCATTCTAGTCCTCCTTGGGATCACTCATAGACTAGGCCCAGGGCTAGTAGGGTGATAATTGTTGTAGTTCATATAAGGGTTGAATTGGGGGAGGGTAAGTTAATAGCTCACGGGGTTGGTAGGAGTAGGGCGATTTCTAGGTCAAAAAGTAGGAATAAGATAGCGACTAGAAAAAATCGCAATGAGAAAGGTAGTCGTGCTGAACCGACTGGGTCAAAGCCGCATTCGTATGGGGACAATTTTTCTGTGTCAGGGGTGGCTTGTGGTAGTCAAAAGCTAATGATGATTAGGGCGGCGGTTAGTGCGGTGGATATTAGAGTTACTATTATAATGTTTATTACTTCCTCTTAGGGTTAATTATGAGCTAAGGCTTTGTGAGTGGAAGTCACCTGTACTTTTAAATACTAAGGAAGTTATGAACCTCATCAATAGATTGAGATGTAAAGGAAGAGTCAAACAACGTCTACAAAGTGTCAGTATCATGCGGCCGCTTCGAATCCAAAGTGGTGGTCAGTGGTGAAGTGGAATTTTATTTGGCGTAGCAGGCAGACTACTAGGAAGCTAGTCCCAATGATTACATGTAGTCCGTGGAAGCCAGTGGCCACAAAAAAGGTGGTGCCATAGGCTCCGTCTGCTACTGTGAAAGAGGCCTCCAGATATTCTATAGCCTGTAGTAGTGTAAAGTAGGCCCCCAGTATGATTGTAAGCACTAGGGCCTGTATGGCCTCTTTTCGTTCTCCTCCTATGATTGAATGGTGGGCTCAGGTTACTGTAACACCTGATGCCAGTAGTACTGCGGTATTAAGTAGGGGAACTTCAAACGGGTTTAGGGGAGTAATTCCGCTTGGGGGTCAACAACCTCCAAGCTCTGGTGTAGGTGCAAGGCTTGAGTGATAGAATGCTCAAAAGAACCCGATGAAAAAGAAAACCTCTGAGGCAATGAATAAAATTATGCCATAACGAAGTCCCTGTTGAACTTGGTGGGTGTGGTGGCCTTGGTAGGTTCCTTCCCGAACAACATCTCGTCATCATTGCAGTATTGTTAATAGTATAGTGGTAAGGCCGATGGTTATTAATGTATTTGAGCCAAAGTGGAACCATATTGCGAGCCCAGAGGTTATTAATAAGGCTGCAATGGCCCCTGTTAGGGGCCATGGGCTTTGGTCTACTATGTGGAAGCTGTGGGCTTGGTGGGTCATTAAACGTTTTCTTGTAGGTAGAGACTTAATAATAGTACGAATACATATGCTTGGATCATTGCAACAGCGACTTCTAGGGCGGTTAACAATAGGAGGGTGACTGAGGTTAGCACTGATACTGATGGTATTAATGGCATTAATACAAGTGTGGCTGTTGAGATAAGTTGGATTAACAGGTGTCCTGCAGTTAGGTTTGCAGTAAGACGCACCCCCAGGGCTAGGGGTCGAATTAATAGGCTAGCTGTTTCGATAATTACTAAAATTGGAACTAGCGGGGTGGGTGTGCCCATGGGTAGTAGGTGTCCGATGGAGGCGGTGGGCTGGTTTCAAAGCCCAACAAGTACTGTAAATAGTCATATTGGTAGGGCCAGGCTTATGTTTATGGATAGTTGTGTGGTGGGGGTAAATGTGTATGGTAATAGCCCTAGCAGGTTGATTGTTAATAGGTATAACAAAATTGTTAATAGAAGCAGTGCTCAGGGGTGTCCTGTCTTACTGATTGGGGATATTAGTTGTTTTGTGGCGGTTTTTATTAGTCATAGTTTTAGTGCCCATGTGCGGCTTGGTATTAGATGTGTTTGTGAGTGAAATAGTGTTGTTGGGGCCAGTAGGGCAAGCAGGATTAATGGGACTCCTATTATCTGTGGGGTTGCGAATTGGTCGAATAGGTTTAACATCATAATCAGGATCAGCATGGGGGCTGGGTGCTTAGGGGTTTTGTAGTTGGTTGGTTGGCTATCTGGTGTTTTAACAGCTTTGGTTTTATTATAAGGAGGGTGATAAACCATACGGTTAACATAATTATAAGTCACGGAGCGGGGTTTAGTTGGGGCACGTCTTTAAGTGGTTATTGTTCCAATCTTTGGCTTAAAAGGCCAATGCTATTATGTAAAGCTTCTTAAAGATTGAAGTATCATGTTAGACCATAATTCGAAGTTGTCTAGGGTGGTGGCTTCTACTACAATGGGCATAAAGCTGTGGTTTGACCCGCAGATTTCTGAGCACTGGCCGTAAAATAGGCCTGGGGAAGCTGTAGTAAATGTTGTCTGGTTTAGTCGCCCAGGGATTGCATCGGTTTTAATGCCTAGTGAGGGGACGGCTCAAGAGTGAAGGACGTCTTCGGCTGAAATTAACATGCGGATCGGGGACTCTACGGGTACAACTATTCGGTGGTCTGTCTCTAGTAGTCGAATGGCCCCTGATCACAGGTCTGTTGTTGGGGTCATATAGGAGTCAAATGTTAGGTTTTCATAGTCTGTGTATTCGTAGCTTCAATATCATTGGTGTCCAAGGGCCTTAATTGTTAGGTGTGGGTTGTTAATCTCATCTATTAGGTACAGGATTCGTAAGGACGGCAGTGCAATTATGATTAGAATGATAGACGGCAGGACTGTTCAGATTATTTCAACTGCTTGGGCATCTATTGTGTTAGTGTGCGTTAGTGTGGTTGTTATTATAAGAGAGATAATATATAGGACGAAGGCGCTGATAAGGAATACGATTATAAGTGCGTGGTCGTGGAAGTGGAGGAGCTCTTCTATGATGGGGGATGCTGCGTCTTGGAATCCTAGTTGGGCAGGTTGTGCCATTGAGTCTCACAGGGGTTAGACTGTAATTTAGCCCTGACAGTGCTATGTAATAATTTACTAGAGGCTCGTGTTTGATAAGAGAGGGGTACGCAGTGGGCGTACGTTTAGCTTGAAACTAAAAGGTGGGGGTTCGAGTCCCTCGTCTCTTGGCAGGTTAAGATTGGACAAAGGCTGGTTCTTCATACGTGTGGTATGGGGGCGGGCAGCCGTGGAGTCACTCTAGGTTGACGTGTGTTAGTTCTGTGTTATTTGGGGTCCGTTTGGCAGAAAATGCCTCTCAGATAATATATATTATTATGATGACGGCAACAAGTGATGTTAGTGATCCAATTGATGAGACAGTGTTCCATAGTGTGTAGGCGTCTGGGTAGTCTGAGTACCGTCGTGGCATTCCAGCAAGACCTAAAAAGTGTTGGGGGAAGAATGTTATGTTTACGCCAATAAATATAACCCCGAATTGGGCTTTTGTTAAAGTGCTATGTAATGAGAAGCCAGTAAATAGTGGAAATCAGTGTACGAATCCGCCTATAATTGCAAATACTGCTCCTATAGATAAGACGTAGTGGAAGTGTGCGACTACGTAGTATGTGTCATGTAATACAATATCCAGGGATGAGTTTGCTAAGACGATCCCGGTTAGTCCGCCCACGGTAAACAGGAAGATAAAGCCAAGAGCCCACAGCAAGGCTGCGTCTCATTTGATTAGTCCGCCATGAAGGGTTGCTAACCAGCTGAATACTTTTACCCCAGTTGGGATTGCAATAATTATTGTGGCAGAGGTAAAGTATGCGCGGGTGTCTACATCCATGCCAACTGTGAATATATGGTGGGCTCAGACGATAAAACCAAGGAATCCGATAGAGACCATGGCCCACACCATGCCCATGTAGCCAAAGGGCTCTTTTTTACCAGCGTAGTATGCTACGATGTGGGAGATCATACCAAATCCGGGTAAAATTAAGATGTAAACTTCTGGGTGCCCAAAAAATCAGAACAGGTGTTGGTATAGCACGGGGTCTCCTCCGCCTGCCGGGTCAAAGAAGGTGGTGTTTAGGTTTCGGTCTGTTAATAGTATTGTGATGCCGGCAGCTAGTACTGGCAGAGACAGTAGAAGAAGTACTGCGGTGATAAGTACAGATCATACGAAGAGGGGGGTGTTGTATTGAGTTATTGCTGGGGCTTTTATATTAATGCAGGTGGTAATAAAGTTAATAGCCCCCAGGATGGAAGAAACCCCTGCTAGGTGCAGGGAAAAAATTGTCAGGTCTACGGATGCTCCTGCATGGGCCAGGTTGGCAGCTAGTGGTGGGTAGACGGTTCAGCCAGTTCCTGCCCCGGCTTCAACTCCGGAAGAGGCCAGTAAAAGGAGTAGTGAGGGGGGCAGGAGTCAAAAGCTTATGTTGTTTATTCGTGGAAAAGCCATGTCTGGGGCCCCAATTATTAGTGGAACCAGCCAGTTTCCGAAGCCCCCGATCATTACGGGTATTACCATGAAGAAGATTATTACAAAAGCATGGGCGGTTACAACCACATTATAGATTTGGTCGTCCCCAAGAAGGGTTCCAGGCTGGCTAAGCTCAGCTCGAATTAGCAAGCTTAGGCCAGTGCCGGCTATTCCGGCCCAGGCGCCAAAAAGTAGATACAGGGTGCCGATGTCTTTGTGGTTTGTCGAAAAAAATCAACGATTGATGGTCACAGGTAGGATGGCCGAGGGCAAGGCGGTGAGCTGTAGTCTCACAGACAGAGGTTTGAGTCCTTTTCGTACCAAGCTCCGTAGCGTAGAACGCAACAAAATGCAAGTTTGGAGACGCACCCAAAAAGGTGCCGGGGCTTCTCCCGTTTTTCTATAACGGGAGAAGGTAGATTGAAGCCCGCTGGATAGGGTGTTTAGTTGTTAACTAAAGTTTTATGGGATCAAAGCCCGTCGGTCTAGGGAGGTCTTAGCTTAATTAAAGTGTCTGAGTTGCATTCAGGAGATGTATATTAGTGTTTTACAGGCCTTCAGGGAATAAGATGTGTTTCTTGTTTGGGGCTTTGAAGGCCCCTGGTTTAAATAGTTAACCTAAGTCCCTGGGGGTGGGGCGGGGTTTATATGTTGTATAGTAGTGGTGTGATTGGTAGAAGGAGGGCTGTTGTAGTAGTTGCCGTGGTTATTAGGTGTGTGTGGTTGTTTTTGAATCGTCATGTGTTTTTTGTTGTGGTTGTGGTGGGCGGGTTTGTTAGTGTAGTGAAATAGGCTAGGCGGGTATAAAAGAATAGGCTTGGTAGGCTTATTAGGGCTAATGTTGTGGCTAGTGGGGTTAGCTGGTGTAGTGTTAGTTCTTTGATAATTAGCAGTTTTGGCATGAACCCTGTTAGGGGGGGAAGGCCCCCTAGTGATATTAGTGTTAGTATTATTATGGTTAAAAGTGTAGAGGAGTTAGACCAGGTGGTAGTAAGGTCTGTGATGTTTTTTGTTGATGCTGTTAATATAGAGGTAAATATTGCTGTGGTTGCGGCTAAATAGATAATTATGGTTAGTGTTGTAAGGCTGTGGCCCATAGTTAGGGCAATTGTTAATCATCCCATATGGGCGATTGAGGAGAAGGCCATGATTTTTCGGAGTTGTGTCTGATTTAGGCCTGACCACCCCCCAATTATTGTGGATAGGAGTCCCAGCACTAGGACCAGGTTTAGTGATAGGTGGTTGTGTATTATATAAAGTAGGGCTAGGGGGGCAAGTTTTTGTCATGTTGATATGATTAGGGCGGTTATTATTGTAGACCCCTGCAGGACCTCTGGGTATCAGAAGTGTGTTGGTGCCAAGCCTAGTTTTATTGCGATGGCTACTGTTAAAATTAGTGCAGTTGAGTTGTGCGTTGGCTGTATAATTGTTCATTGTCCGGTCTGTCAGGTGTTGATCAGGCTGGCCAGGAGGATTAGGGCAGCGGCTGCAGCTTGTGTTAGGAAATATTTTGTGGCGGCTTCTGTTGCTCGTGGGTGGTGTTGTTTAGTAATGTGTGGTAGTATGGCTAGTGTATTGATTTCTAGTCCAAGTCATGCAAGTAGTCAGTGGTGGCTTGATGTGGTGATGATGGTGCCTGTCGCTAGGCTTGAGATTAGGATTGTTTGTGTTATTGGGCTTATTAGTATAGGAAGGGTTGTGTACCAACATTGTCGGGGTATGGGCCCGAAAGCTTTATTAGCTGACTTTACTAGTAGGTAGTATAATTGGAAGTACACGAAGTTTTGGGCTTCGTAGTGCAGGTTCGTAGCCTGTCTTTCTAAGGAAGTGGGAGGGGCGAGTCTCCATATCATACTCTATCAAAGTAGTCCTTAATGTTTCGGGCACACTGCCAAAGTTTGGGTTATGTTAGTGGGGGGGTGCCTGATATTGAAATGGGTGTGGCAATGTATCAGACGCAAAGGGCTAGGGTTAGTGGTAGGAAGTTTTTTCAAAGTAGGTGCATTAGTTGGTCATATCGAAATCGTGGATATGATGCGCGGATTCACAGGAAGCCCAGTGTTAACATGCAGGTTTTAATCATAATATTTATTGAAAATAGTTCTGGGGTGTTGGGGCAGTTTGGGCCTAGGAATAGGATACATGAGAGGGTGTTTATTATTAAGATGTTTGCGTATTCTGCTAGGAAGAATAGTGCGAATGGGCCGGCTGCGTATTCAACATTAAATCCTGAGACAAGCTCTGACTCGCCTTCGGTTAGGTCGAATGGGGCCCGGTTTGTTTCTGCAATTGTTGAGATGTATCATATTATTATTAGTGGTCATACACATGTTGCTAATCACGTGTTTTTTTGTGTTGTTAGCAGGGTTTGTATTGAAAATCCCCCCGTGAATATTATGGTTGATAGTACAATGATTCCTATTGTTACCTCATAAGAGATAGTTTGTGCGACTGCCCGTAGGGCGCCAACGAGGGCGTATTTTGAGTTTGTTGCTCACCCAGATCATAGAATTGAGTATACAGCAAGGCTTGAGATAGCCAGTAGTATTAATAGGCCTAAATTAGCGTCCATGATGGGGTTTGGTATTGGAATGGGGGCTCAAATTGTTAGTGACAGTAGTAGTGCTAGTATTGGTATGGCTAAAAATAGTGTTGGTGTTGATGCCGTTGGTCGGATGGGTTCTTTGGTGAAAAGTTTTAGTCCGTCTGCAATTGGTTGTAGTAGGCCGTAGGGCCCTACAATGTTTGGGCCCTTGCGTAGTTGTATGTAGCCTAGGGTTTTTCGTTCTAATAGGGTTAGGAAGGCAACTGCTAGTAGGATTGGGATGATGAGTGTTAGTGGGTTAACTACTAGGGTTATTGTGGTTTTAATTATTAGGGAGAAGATTTGAGCTTCTGTTGTAAGGGCTTAGGCCTTTTGCATAATTACCTGGCTCTGCCACCCTAAAGCGTGGCCCTGGTCTTAGGCCGCTGGTTTTGATAAATGGGCTCTTTAGTGTGGGTAAGAGCTTGGTATTAGCACGTGGGGGTCCTATTGGTGCTTCTCCCTGGGTCCTTTCGTACTGAAGGGAGAAAAACATAGATAGAAACCGACCTGGATTTCTCCGGTCTGAACTCAGATCACGTAGGACTAGTTAATCGTTGAACAAACGAACCCTTGGTAGTGGCTGCACCACCAGGATGTCCTGATCCAACATCGAGGTCGTAAACCCTCTTGGCGATAGGGGCTCTAAAAGAGGATGGCGCTGTTATCCCTGGGGTAACTTGGTTCGTTGATCTGTGTTACAGGGTCAATTTTATGGTGGTCTCATTGGCTTGTGGGTCTTTGATAGATTTTTGGTCTGTGGTCTTGGAAGTTTTGTTTATTTCCGAAGTCGCCCCAACTAAAAACAAGGCTAAGGGGGGGGGGTAGAGGCCCCGTGGTTATTAGTTTTTGTTTTAAGCTCCACAGGGTCTTTTCGTCTTATGTTTACATCCTAGCTTTTTAACTAGGGGATCAAGTTCATTGATCTGCTTTAGGAGACAGTTGGGCCCTCATTTAGCCGTTCATACTAGTCATTATTTAAGTGACAAGTGATTACGCTACCTTTGCACGGTTAGAATACCGCGGCCGTTTAAAAGATCACTGGGCAGGCAGCACCTTTAATACTTGTGTGGCTAAAGGCTATGTTTTTGGTAAACAGTTGGGGCCCTAAGTGGCTGAGTTCCTTTTGTGGCGTTTAATCTGTCTGTGCTGCACTCCTGTGTTGGGTTAACAGGGGGTTATATTATATGGTTAAAAAGTGTGTTAAATTTTTCCATTTGTGGTCTGTTATTTACTGGTAGTTTATCTATTTCCAGTTTATGGGGGTGCATGTAGAGAGCGGGGCTCTTATTACTAATTTTAACAGTGGTGTCTCTATTGTGGTAGAGTAGCTCAGTTAAGTGGTCTAGGGGTTCTTGGTTTGTTTAGTATCTTTAAGATTGTGTGCTGTGACGCGTTTAGTTTTTGGTGGCTGCTTTAAGGCCAACTGGTGTGTTTTATTTGGTGTTTTCCTCTAGGATTGGTTGTTTTCAATTACAATAAGGCTGTACCCTTATTGTATATAGTATAGGAGTGACAGTGGTAAATATGCTTGTATTTAGGTTCAGGCGTCCTATAGTTGAACTAGAATTCTTTTATTGAGCAACCAGCTATCACCAGGCTCGATAGGCGTGTCACCTCTACCTAGCAGTCTCTCCAGCCTTTTGCCACAGGGACGGGTGTACTCAAAAAGTTGCTGTTAGGTAGCTCGTCTGGGTTCGGGTGAGCAGGTTTTAGTGCGCTTTATCTGTATTTGCTTATTAAACCATGATGCAAAAGGTACAAGGTCAGATCTTTGCTTTGTTGGTGCTTGGGGTTTTTCATAGTTCTTTCATTGTTCCCTTGCGGTACTATATGCTATTGCGTCAAGTGGGTGTTTTCTATCGCCTAAAAATATACTGGTACTGGGTTAAATGGTTTGGTTTATAGTGGGGCTTGAGGTTTTGAACTGTTTGTTGAGCTGTGGAGTTTGGGCTCAAGCGGGTTTTTGTTTAAACGTTTTTCAATTGTAAGTTGAATGCTTTATATAAGTGTAAGCTACCTCTTGATTTAGTGGCCAAGTGCACTTTCCAGTACACTTACCTTGTTACGACTTGCCTCATCTGTTGGTGTTTTGTTTTTTATAAAGTGTGGTTTATTAGTTCTTGAGGAGGGTGACGGGCGGTGTGTACGTGTCCCATGGCAGGCTTCAAACAGGCTTATCTTGCTTGTTTTACTGCTAAATCCACCTTCTGGTGAAGGTTTCATGTCACTTGTGGTGTTTTCTAGTGTAGAAAATGTAGCTCATCTCTGCCCCCTTATATGCTACACCTTGACCTGACGTGTTAAATGTTATCTATCTTACTTACGGCAGTTCTTTCATAAGGTAGGTTTGCGACGGCGGTATATAGGCTGGGTAAAGGCAAAAGGGGGTAAGGTTTGGCGTGGAGTATCGATTATAGGACAAGCTCCTCTAGGTTGGTTTGGGGCACCGTCAAGTCCTTAGAGTTTTAAGTTTTTCACTTGTAATTCTCTGGCGAGTTGCTAGTGTAAGGTGCAAGTTTGGTTTATGGCCAAGCATAATAGGGTATCTAATCCTAGTTTGGGCCTTGGCTTTCGTGAGTCGATGGGGCTTAATTAATTGTGGGAGGGGTGGAGTTGTTTTTGCATTGGTTAGTATTTTACAACGTAGGTGCAGCTCAGCCTTCTTTTATTAAGTTTTAGGGGTCTAGTCACTTTTTACGCCGAGTATTATTATTTTGGGGCTTTCGTATAACCGCGGTGGCTGGCACGAAATTTACCGCCCCGTCTGGTTTAACTGTGGCTAAGTCAAGCTTTATGGCTTATACATTAATGTTTATCACTGCTGGGCCCCGTGTGGGTGTGGCGGTGCTAGGTGTCTGGGGCTAAATAGTGTGGTGTGCCTGATACCTGCTCCTGGCCTAGTGGGTAGGCACTGTGTGGGGGTTTGCACAGGGGTGTGGAGGCTTGCATGTGTAATTCGAGTTAAAAATAATAATAAGTTTAGGACCAAAACGGTGTGTTTCCGGGAAATTACTAGGATCCATAACGGCAACTTCAGGGCCGTGCTTTAGTATTATTTAAGCTACAGTAACGGAGTTGCCGTTGTGTGGTTTAGTGTGTGTAATATATATATATATATATATATATATATATATACATTTTGGGGTTTTATTTTGTGTGTGGGGAGCTGCGATTTTTGTTCTTGTGGTATTATGGCAAGTCTTGGATCGCAACTAAGAAAAAATTTTTGCAATTAAATCTCGTTTTAGGGGTTTGGCGAGAAGCACTTTAATTGCAGGGAAAAATTCTTAGTGGGGGGTAAGGGGGGTTTGCCGGAGGTAGCCGTGTGAGTATGGGCGTGTTCGGGGCGTGGGTGTGTGTGGGTGTATGTGGGTGTATGGGGGGCGTGTGTGTGTGTGTGTGTGTGTGTGTGTGTGTGGGTGGGTATGGGTATGGGTATGGGTATGGGTATGGGTGTGGGTATGGGTATGGGTATGGGTGTGGGTATGGGTGTAGGTGTAGGTGTAGGTGTAGGTATAGGTATAGGTATAGGTATAGGTGTCGTGTTTATTCATTGGTTTTTAGTCTAGTAAATAATTATATGTCCTTCGAGCATGAATAATTTACCCCTGGGTGGGCTTGTGGGATCGTGGGCCATCTTGCACCGTAGGTTCAGCAGAGTTGTTAGTTGACAGCCACTGGAAATGAGGTTGTGATATACCACCCTAAAAATAAAAATACCAGCCGCATGACAGCACAGGGATGCTATGAGTATGAGGAGACGTGTAACTAATCCTAGCAACCAAAGGCCTCTTAAAAGGCACGAGTGATACGTCAGCGATTAATGGACTTGACCTCACAGAACCAGAGGCCTTGGAAAGGGCACTGTGTGTTAGTCTACATTTCATGGACTACGAGACTGGGCACCTGGTGTGCGAATACAAGGATTGATGATCTCTCGGGATATGTCCGGTAAAGAATCAATATGTCTTAAATACATGGATTTATTAATCCACGCTTATTTGATGATATGTACTATGTAAAATCAATGATAGGATGTACTGGGACAATATTCATGGGGCAGATAGATGTATGTTGATTATACATAGTATGTATTATGTAAAATTAATAATAATATGTACTGGGACAATATTCATGGGGCAAATAAATGTATGTTGATTATACATAGTATGTAAAGGGGGACCCCCCATAACCCTAGACACTAATGGAGGTCCTGGAGTTTATAAGGTTGTTAAATGGCCATATAGGCTCCACCCCCGTGTGGGGGTGAAGCCTATTTGGGTGGGGTGGTCTCAGAAAATAGTTTAAGTGAAAACACTAGTTTTGGGGACTAGAGTTAAGAGTTGAGTCTTTTTTTTGATATACTGCGGGCGGAGGCCTTGGAGTTTATAAGGTTGTTAAGTGGCCATATAGGCTCCACCCCCGTGTGGGGGTGAAGCCTATTTGGGTGGGGTGGTCTCAGAAAATAGTTTAAGTGAAAACACTAGTTTTGGGGACTAGAGTTAAGAGTTGAGTCTTTTTTTGATATACTGCGGGCGGAGGCCTTGGAGTTTATAAGGTTGTTAAGTGGCCATATAGGCTCCACCCCCGTGTGGGGGTGAAGCCTATTTGGGTGGGGTGGTCTTAGAAAATAGTTTAAGTGAAAACACTAGTTTTGGGGACTAGAGTTAAGAGTTGAGTCTTTTTTTTGATATACTGCGGGCGGAGGCCTTGGAGTTTATAAGGTTGTTAAGTGGCCATATAGGCTCCACCCCCGTGTGGGGGTGAAGCCTATTTGGGTGGGGTGGTCTTAGAAAATAGTTTAAGTGAAAACACTAGTTTTGGGGACTAGAGTTAAGAGTTGAGTCTTTTTTTTGATATACTGCGGGCGGAGGCCTTGGAGTTTATAAGGTTGTTAAGTGGCCATATAGGCTCCACCCCCGTGTGGGGGTGAAGCCTATTTGGGTGGGGTGGTCTCAGAAAATAGTTTAAGTGAAAACACTAGTTTTGGGGACTAGAGTTAAGAGTTGAGTCTTTTTTGTATGTGGGGGTGTGAGTAGTGCCCCAGGGTTGTAATGCGTTCCAATCTTTGACTTACAAGGTCAGTGCTTTAAGTGTGGTTTAAGCTACAAGGGCTGGTGGGGTTATCAGTTTATTAGTTTATTCTCTAGTTTATTGATTGTGGGGCTTAATAGTAGGATTGTTGTGAAGTATAGGACGGAAGCTAGTTGTCCGATTATGATAAATGGGTCTTCGACTGGTTGTCCTCCGATTCAGGTTAGGATAGCGATAGTGGCGATTATGGTTCAAAATGTTAGTTGTGATAGTGGTCGGAATGTGCTTGTTCGTTGTTTTGAGTTGTGTGTAAGTGGGATTAGCAGTAGGATTATAATGGATATTATTAGGGCAAGTACTCCTCCAAGTTTGTTTGGGATGGAACGTAGGATGGCGTAGGCGAATAGGAAGTACCATTCTGGTTTGATGTGTGGTGGGGTTATTAGGGGGTTTGCTGGGGTAAAGTTTTCTGGGTCCCCAAGCAGTTGTGGGGAGAAAAGGGATAGGTACAGTAGTGTTATTATTATAAGGGCTGCCCCTAGCAGGTCTTTAGTTGAAAAGTATGGGTGGAACGGAATTTTATCTGAGTTTGAGTTTACCCCTGTTGGGTTGTTTGATCCCGTTTCGTGTAGGAATAGTATGTGTAGGATTGCAGTGGCTGAGATGATGAATGGCAGTAGGAAGTGGAAAGTGAAAAATCGTGTTAGTGTTGCGTTATCTACGGCGAACCCGCCTCAAATTCACTCTACTAGGGTGTTTCCTATATATGGAACTGCTGATAGTAGGTTTGTGATTACGGTAGCCCCTCAGAATGATATCTGTCCCCATGGCAGGACATAGCCCACGAACGCGGTTGCTATTACTAGGAATAGTAGGGCCACGCCGATGTTTCAGGTCTCTTTGTATAAGTATGAGCCGTAGTATAGGCCTCGCCCGATGTGTATATAAAGGCAGATAAAAAATATGGAGGCGCCGTTGGCGTGGATGTTTCGGATTAGTCAGCCGTGTTGTACGTCACGACAGATGTGGGCGATTGATGAGAATGCTGTGGAGGTGTCTGCGGTGTAGTGCATGGCCAAGAATAGGCCGGTGGAGATTTGGATTAGTAGGCACAGCCCTAACAAGGACCCAAAGTTTCATCAAGCGGAGATGTTTGATGGTGTGGGGAGGTCAATAAATGAGTTGTTTATTATTTTGATTATTGGGTGTGTTTTTCGGATTGGGGTCATTATTGGTTTTTATAGTTGAATAACAACGGTGGTTTTTCGTATCACAGGTTTTGGCATGGCCAAATGAAAATTATGTCGTACTTTGTTTTTTTTACTGTGTTGTGTATGGTGTTGGGGTTTATTGGTGTAGCGTCAAATCCTTCTCCTGTTTTTGGGGCGATGGGACTTGTAGTGTCTGCGTTGGGTGGTAGTGTGGTGTTAGTTATTTTTGGTGGGTCCTTTATTGCATTGGTGTTATTTTTAATTTATTTAGGTGGGATATTGGTAGTCTTTGCTTATTCTGTGGCACTTTCAGCAGACCAATATCCTGAGGTGTGGTTGGATTACTCTGTTTTGTATTATGTGTTTGGGTATTTTATATTAGTTTTGTTTTTAGTTTGGTACTTTGGAGGGTTGTCTATTGATGGGTGTGGGGCGTCTGGTGGGGACGATTTTGGTTTTGAGGGTACTCGGACTGATTTTAGTGGTGTTGCATTGATATATTCTTTGGGCGGGCCGTTATTATTGTTGTGTGGGGGGAGTTTAATGGTGGCCCTGTTTGTTGTCCTTGAGTTAACTCGAGGGTCGAGTTTTGGGGGGCTACGTGCGGTTTAGTAGTATGTGGTAATTGCGGCGGCTAGAGTGGCAATAAGTATGACTAGGTATGTTTTGATGTGTCCGGTGTGTGATTTGGACAGTTTTTTAGCTAGGGCGGTGTTAATTAATATGGCTGTTTTTGGGGCGATGGCCTCATATCAGATAAGGTCATTTAAGTGCATAGCGGTGTTTTGTCCGAATTGTATGTTGTATTTTGGTTGGGCTCGGTGTGCAAGGGTGTTAAAGAACCCCAGTTGTGTTGAGGATGTACTTGGTGTACTTTGTTTTGGTTTTAATAGGTTGGATGTTTGTATGGTGATATCTATAGCACATAGCAGGCCTACTAGCGTGATAATTGTGGCGGCTAGTTTTGTAATTGGGCCCATTGTTATTGTTTGGGGTGGGGTTGGTAGTATTGTTGTGGCCACAAATAGGCCAGATATAATACTTCCTATGGCGAGTCGTACTAGGGGTCGAGTCTGGCTTGGGTTTGTTTCTGCTGGGGTTGTAGTTGTGTTGTATCGAGGCTTATTTGTTTGGACATAAAAGGTTAGGCGTAGGCTGTAGGCGGCTGTAAGGGCGGTAGCAATAATAGTGGTTGATAGGGCTCAGGCGTTTAAGTGTGATGTGTTTATTGTTTCAATGATTACGTCTTTAGTGTAAAATCCAGCTAGGAAGGGGGCCCCTGTTAGGGCTAGGTTGCCGATAGTTATACAGGTTGTGGTTAGCGGTATTGTTTTTTGGGTGCTTCCTATTTTTCGGATGTCTTGTTCGTCCCCGAGATTATGAATTACTGAACCTGCGCATAGGAATAGTATGGCCTTGAAAAAGGCGTGTGTGGTGATGTGTAGGTATGTTAACTGTGGCTGGTTTAGTCCTAGTGTTAGTATTATTAGGCCGAGCTGGCTTGAGGTGGAGAAGGCAATGATCTTTTTGATATCGTTTTGTGTGAGGGCACAGAGTGCTGCAAAGGTTGTAGTTATTGCTCCTAGGCATAGGCAGAGGGTAGTTGTGGCCTGGCTGTTTTGTATTATTGGGAATAGCCGGGCCAGTAGAAAAATTCCGGCAACGACTATTGTGCTAGAGTGAAGTAGTGCTGATACTGGGGTTGGGCCTTCTATGGCTGCTGGCAGCCATGGGTGTAGCCCAAATTGGGCGGATTTTCCCATGGCTGCTAAGACTAGGCCTAGTAGTGGCAGGGTGGGGGGGGTCGTATGTGAGAATGTTTGTTGTACGTCCCATGTGTTGTAGTGTATTGCGAATCAAGCTAAAGACAGGATTAGTCCAATGTCTCCGATTCGGTTGTATATAACAGCTTGTAGGGCGGATGTGTTTGCATTGGTGCGCCCGTGCCACCACCCGATTAGTAAGAAGGATATGATGCCTACCCCTTCCCAGCCAACAAATAGTTGTAATAGGCTGTTTGCTGTTGTTATGGTTATTATGGCTAGGAGGAATAGTATTAAGTATTTTATAAATTTGTTTTTGTTCGGGTCTAGTTTTATATATCAATCTGAGAACTCCAGGATGGCCCAGGTGATAAATAGGGCTGTTGTTATAAACGTGGTAGAGTAAATATCAAATAGGAAGCTGATATTAATGTTGAAGGACGTTTGTAGTCAGGTAGCGTTGGTTATAGTTGTTTGTATTCCGTAGTTGATAAAAATATTGGTTGGAATTAGGCTTGTCAGGCAGGCAAGTTTAGTAGTTTGTGTGAAGTAGCCCGAGGCTTGTGTAATAAACATAGAGGTAATAATAGGGGCAATAAGGACTAGCAGGGTTGAAATTATGGTTGAGTAGAATAGTATGGAGGTCATGTACTTTCACTTGGAGTTGCACCAAGTAGTGTTAATGCCTAAGATTAAAGGAAGGTCTAATATCCTTTGAAAGTCTTGGGTTATAATGTGGAGTGGTCCGGAGAATTTAACTTCGGTAATTTGAATTAGCAGTTCCAATTTGTGTCGTCCCTCTCGGTATGCAAGGGGCGGGGTGCCCCTGTTGTTAAGTCCACAGCTTAGTGTTTTGATCAAACTATGCCTACTTCTGGGTGCTACAGGATTAGTTTTGGGTTTATAATTAATAGTGCCATAGGGATGAGGTGAAGGGCTATTAATAGGTGTTCTCGGGTGTTTGAGGGTGGGTGGGAGGTATTTGTTGGTGTTTTGTTTCGTTGCGTTATAATGAAGACATATAGGGAGTATAGGGCGGTTAATAGCGTCGTTAGGCCTGTTAAGATGATTGTTATGGTGGCTCAGTTTATAGCAGAAGTAATGATTATTAATTCCCCCATCAGGTTGATTGTAGGGGGTAGGGCCATGTTGGCTAAGTTTGCCATAAGTCATCATGTGGCTATAAGTGGGAGGGTGAGTTGAAGGCCCCGTGTTATTAATAAAGTTCGAGTGTGGGTTCGTTCATAGTTTGTGTTGGCTAGGCAAAATAGTATAGAAGAGGCTAATCCGTGGGCGACCATTAGAATTATTGTTCCTGAGATACTTCATGGGGTCTGAATTAGGGCTCCTGCAGTTACAAGGCCTATGTGGCTTACTGAGGAGTAGGCAATGATGGATTTTAAGTCTGTTTGACGTAGGCAAATGAGGCTGGTTATAATTATTCCCCAGAGGGCTAGAATAATGAGGGGGTAGCACATAGTTTGTGTTGTTGGGTTTAGGATTGGGGTGATTCGGATGATGCCGTATCCTCCCAGTTTAAGAAGTACGGCGGCCAGGATTATTGATCCAGCGATTGGGGCCTCAACGTGTGCTTTTGGTAGTCATAAGTGCATGGAGTATAGGGGTATTTTTACTATAAATGCTAGAAGACATGATAGTCATACTAGTGAGTTGGTTCATGTTATTAGTATTTCTGGGTGCTTTATTGACATTATTAGTGGTGTTGTGTGGTAGTTGTGGGTGTATGAATATAAAATTATTACTAATAGTGGGAGTGAGCCGGATAGTGTATAGAACAGGAAATAAGTGCCTGCGGCGAGTCGCTCTGTTTGGCTGCCCCAACGCGTGATAAGGATTAGTGTTGGGATTAGTGTTGCTTCAAATAACAGGTAGAATAGTATTAAGTTGTTTGAGGCGAATGTTAGAATTAGGGTGGTTTGTAGCAGAGCACAGGTTGATAAGAACAGGCGTTGTCGGGACTGAGGCTCTTTGGCCATGTGGCTTTGGCTTGCTACTACTATAAGTGGGAGCAATCAGGATGAAAGAATAGTCAGGGGGGTTGAGAATTGGTCGAGTGTTATCCATGTGTTGACATGTCAGATTTTTGTTAGTGTGGGGGCGTTTAATTGTCCTATTAATAGGAGTGTTGTTGTTATAGATAGGGCCGTATAAATGTGGAAGGTGTATTTAGTTGGGGCTAAAAGGGCGGTTGGGACTAGTATTACTGTTGCTATGGTTAGTTTTAGCATTTTAATAGGCTTATGGTTTTTAGGTGGTCTGTTGCGTGAGTGCGGGAGGATGCAGCTAATA
>NW_026612505.1:0-17452 GCF_029931775.1 Euleptes europaea | reverse complement strand
TGGTCAAGAGGGTAATTGGAAGGGTGGCAGTGGTTGACAGGTGTTGGGTTAAGGAGATAGCACTAAGTCCAATAAATAGGCTTAAAAGCAGGCCCTCGATGCATAGAAGGGCAGATACAAGATGTTTACGGTGGAGTGCTAGTCCTATAAGGCTTAGGGTAAAGATGGCTAGTATCAGTAGGTGTTGAGGTAGCATAGTTAGTGGCCCCATTATTTTGGGATGTACTAAGTCGAAATTAGTGATCTTGCTTTAGATTAGCCTCTATATTCTGCTCATTCTAGTCCTCCTTGGGATCACTCATAGACTAGGCCCAGGGCTAGTAGGGTGATAATTGTTGTAGTTCATATAAGGGTTGAATTGGGGGAGGGTAAGTTAATAGCTCACGGGGTTGGTAGGAGTAGGGCGATTTCTAGGTCAAAAAGTAGGAATAAGATAGCGACTAGAAAAAATCGCAATGAGAAAGGTAGTCGTGCTGAACCGACTGGGTCAAAGCCGCATTCGTATGGGGACAATTTTTCTGTGTCAGGGGTGGCTTGTGGTAGTCAAAAGCTAATGATGATTAGGGCGGCGGTTAGTGCGGTGGATATTAGAGTTACTATTATAATGTTTATTACTTCCTCTTAGGGTTAATTATGAGCTAAGGCTTTGTGAGTGGAAGTCACCTGTACTTTTAAATACTAAGGAAGTTATGAACCTCATCAATAGATTGAGATGTAAAGGAAGAGTCAAACAACGTCTACAAAGTGTCAGTATCATGCGGCCGCTTCGAATCCAAAGTGGTGGTCAGTGGTGAAGTGGAATTTTATTTGGCGTAGCAGGCAGACTACTAGGAAGCTAGTCCCAATGATTACATGTAGTCCGTGGAAGCCAGTGGCCACAAAAAAGGTGGTGCCATAGGCTCCGTCTGCTACTGTGAAAGAGGCCTCCAGATATTCTATAGCCTGTAGTAGTGTAAAGTAGGCCCCCAGTATGATTGTAAGCACTAGGGCCTGTATGGCCTCTTTTCGTTCTCCTCCTATGATTGAATGGTGGGCTCAGGTTACTGTAACACCTGATGCCAGTAGTACTGCGGTATTAAGTAGGGGAACTTCAAACGGGTTTAGGGGAGTAATTCCGCTTGGGGGTCAACAACCTCCAAGCTCTGGTGTAGGTGCAAGGCTTGAGTGATAGAATGCTCAAAAGAACCCGATGAAAAAGAAAACCTCTGAGGCAATGAATAAAATTATGCCATAACGAAGTCCCTGTTGAACTTGGTGGGTGTGGTGGCCTTGGTAGGTTCCTTCCCGAACAACATCTCGTCATCATTGCAGTATTGTTAATAGTATAGTGGTAAGGCCGATGGTTATTAATGTATTTGAGCCAAAGTGGAACCATATTGCGAGCCCAGAGGTTATTAATAAGGCTGCAATGGCCCCTGTTAGGGGCCATGGGCTTTGGTCTACTATGTGGAAGCTGTGGGCTTGGTGGGTCATTAAACGTTTTCTTGTAGGTAGAGACTTAATAATAGTACGAATACATATGCTTGGATCATTGCAACAGCGACTTCTAGGGCGGTTAACAATAGGAGGGTGACTGAGGTTAGCACTGATACTGATGGTATTAATGGCATTAATACAAGTGTGGCTGTTGAGATAAGTTGGATTAACAGGTGTCCTGCAGTTAGGTTTGCAGTAAGACGCACCCCCAGGGCTAGGGGTCGAATTAATAGGCTAGCTGTTTCGATAATTACTAAAATTGGAACTAGCGGGGTGGGTGTGCCCATGGGTAGTAGGTGTCCGATGGAGGCGGTGGGCTGGTTTCAAAGCCCAACAAGTACTGTAAATAGTCATATTGGTAGGGCCAGGCTTATGTTTATGGATAGTTGTGTGGTGGGGGTAAATGTGTATGGTAATAGCCCTAGCAGGTTGATTGTTAATAGGTATAACAAAATTGTTAATAGAAGCAGTGCTCAGGGGTGTCCTGTCTTACTGATTGGGGATATTAGTTGTTTTGTGGCGGTTTTTATTAGTCATAGTTTTAGTGCCCATGTGCGGCTTGGTATTAGATGTGTTTGTGAGTGAAATAGTGTTGTTGGGGCCAGTAGGGCAAGCAGGATTAATGGGACTCCTATTATCTGTGGGGTTGCGAATTGGTCGAATAGGTTTAACATCATAATCAGGATCAGCATGGGGGCTGGGTGCTTAGGGGTTTTGTAGTTGGTTGGTTGGCTATCTGGTGTTTTAACAGCTTTGGTTTTATTATAAGGAGGGTGATAAACCATACGGTTAACATAATTATAAGTCACGGAGCGGGGTTTAGTTGGGGCACGTCTTTAAGTGGTTATTGTTCCAATCTTTGGCTTAAAAGGCCAATGCTATTATGTAAAGCTTCTTAAAGATTGAAGTATCATGTTAGACCATAATTCGAAGTTGTCTAGGGTGGTGGCTTCTACTACAATGGGCATAAAGCTGTGGTTTGACCCGCAGATTTCTGAGCACTGGCCGTAAAATAGGCCTGGGGAAGCTGTAGTAAATGTTGTCTGGTTTAGTCGCCCAGGGATTGCATCGGTTTTAATGCCTAGTGAGGGGACGGCTCAAGAGTGAAGGACGTCTTCGGCTGAAATTAACATGCGGATCGGGGACTCTACGGGTACAACTATTCGGTGGTCTGTCTCTAGTAGTCGAATGGCCCCTGATCACAGGTCTGTTGTTGGGGTCATATAGGAGTCAAATGTTAGGTTTTCATAGTCTGTGTATTCGTAGCTTCAATATCATTGGTGTCCAAGGGCCTTAATTGTTAGGTGTGGGTTGTTAATCTCATCTATTAGGTACAGGATTCGTAAGGACGGCAGTGCAATTATGATTAGAATGATAGACGGCAGGACTGTTCAGATTATTTCAACTGCTTGGGCATCTATTGTGTTAGTGTGCGTTAGTGTGGTTGTTATTATAAGAGAGATAATATATAGGACGAAGGCGCTGATAAGGAATACGATTATAAGTGCGTGGTCGTGGAAGTGGAGGAGCTCTTCTATGATGGGGGATGCTGCGTCTTGGAATCCTAGTTGGGCAGGTTGTGCCATTGAGTCTCACAGGGGTTAGACTGTAATTTAGCCCTGACAGTGCTATGTAATAATTTACTAGAGGCTCGTGTTTGATAAGAGAGGGGTACGCAGTGGGCGTACGTTTAGCTTGAAACTAAAAGGTGGGGGTTCGAGTCCCTCGTCTCTTGGCAGGTTAAGATTGGACAAAGGCTGGTTCTTCATACGTGTGGTATGGGGGCGGGCAGCCGTGGAGTCACTCTAGGTTGACGTGTGTTAGTTCTGTGTTATTTGGGGTCCGTTTGGCAGAAAATGCCTCTCAGATAATATATATTATTATGATGACGGCAACAAGTGATGTTAGTGATCCAATTGATGAGACAGTGTTCCATAGTGTGTAGGCGTCTGGGTAGTCTGAGTACCGTCGTGGCATTCCAGCAAGACCTAAAAAGTGTTGGGGGAAGAATGTTATGTTTACGCCAATAAATATAACCCCGAATTGGGCTTTTGTTAAAGTGCTATGTAATGAGAAGCCAGTAAATAGTGGAAATCAGTGTACGAATCCGCCTATAATTGCAAATACTGCTCCTATAGATAAGACGTAGTGGAAGTGTGCGACTACGTAGTATGTGTCATGTAATACAATATCCAGGGATGAGTTTGCTAAGACGATCCCGGTTAGTCCGCCCACGGTAAACAGGAAGATAAAGCCAAGAGCCCACAGCAAGGCTGCGTCTCATTTGATTAGTCCGCCATGAAGGGTTGCTAACCAGCTGAATACTTTTACCCCAGTTGGGATTGCAATAATTATTGTGGCAGAGGTAAAGTATGCGCGGGTGTCTACATCCATGCCAACTGTGAATATATGGTGGGCTCAGACGATAAAACCAAGGAATCCGATAGAGACCATGGCCCACACCATGCCCATGTAGCCAAAGGGCTCTTTTTTACCAGCGTAGTATGCTACGATGTGGGAGATCATACCAAATCCGGGTAAAATTAAGATGTAAACTTCTGGGTGCCCAAAAAATCAGAACAGGTGTTGGTATAGCACGGGGTCTCCTCCGCCTGCCGGGTCAAAGAAGGTGGTGTTTAGGTTTCGGTCTGTTAATAGTATTGTGATGCCGGCAGCTAGTACTGGCAGAGACAGTAGAAGAAGTACTGCGGTGATAAGTACAGATCATACGAAGAGGGGGGTGTTGTATTGAGTTATTGCTGGGGCTTTTATATTAATGCAGGTGGTAATAAAGTTAATAGCCCCCAGGATGGAAGAAACCCCTGCTAGGTGCAGGGAAAAAATTGTCAGGTCTACGGATGCTCCTGCATGGGCCAGGTTGGCAGCTAGTGGTGGGTAGACGGTTCAGCCAGTTCCTGCCCCGGCTTCAACTCCGGAAGAGGCCAGTAAAAGGAGTAGTGAGGGGGGCAGGAGTCAAAAGCTTATGTTGTTTATTCGTGGAAAAGCCATGTCTGGGGCCCCAATTATTAGTGGAACCAGCCAGTTTCCGAAGCCCCCGATCATTACGGGTATTACCATGAAGAAGATTATTACAAAAGCATGGGCGGTTACAACCACATTATAGATTTGGTCGTCCCCAAGAAGGGTTCCAGGCTGGCTAAGCTCAGCTCGAATTAGCAAGCTTAGGCCAGTGCCGGCTATTCCGGCCCAGGCGCCAAAAAGTAGATACAGGGTGCCGATGTCTTTGTGGTTTGTCGAAAAAAATCAACGATTGATGGTCACAGGTAGGATGGCCGAGGGCAAGGCGGTGAGCTGTAGTCTCACAGACAGAGGTTTGAGTCCTTTTCGTACCAAGCTCCGTAGCGTAGAACGCAACAAAATGCAAGTTTGGAGACGCACCCAAAAAGGTGCCGGGGCTTCTCCCGTTTTTCTATAACGGGAGAAGGTAGATTGAAGCCCGCTGGATAGGGTGTTTAGTTGTTAACTAAAGTTTTATGGGATCAAAGCCCGTCGGTCTAGGGAGGTCTTAGCTTAATTAAAGTGTCTGAGTTGCATTCAGGAGATGTATATTAGTGTTTTACAGGCCTTCAGGGAATAAGATGTGTTTCTTGTTTGGGGCTTTGAAGGCCCCTGGTTTAAATAGTTAACCTAAGTCCCTGGGGGTGGGGCGGGGTTTATATGTTGTATAGTAGTGGTGTGATTGGTAGAAGGAGGGCTGTTGTAGTAGTTGCCGTGGTTATTAGGTGTGTGTGGTTGTTTTTGAATCGTCATGTGTTTTTTGTTGTGGTTGTGGTGGGCGGGTTTGTTAGTGTAGTGAAATAGGCTAGGCGGGTATAAAAGAATAGGCTTGGTAGGCTTATTAGGGCTAATGTTGTGGCTAGTGGGGTTAGCTGGTGTAGTGTTAGTTCTTTGATAATTAGCAGTTTTGGCATGAACCCTGTTAGGGGGGGAAGGCCCCCTAGTGATATTAGTGTTAGTATTATTATGGTTAAAAGTGTAGAGGAGTTAGACCAGGTGGTAGTAAGGTCTGTGATGTTTTTTGTTGATGCTGTTAATATAGAGGTAAATATTGCTGTGGTTGCGGCTAAATAGATAATTATGGTTAGTGTTGTAAGGCTGTGGCCCATAGTTAGGGCAATTGTTAATCATCCCATATGGGCGATTGAGGAGAAGGCCATGATTTTTCGGAGTTGTGTCTGATTTAGGCCTGACCACCCCCCAATTATTGTGGATAGGAGTCCCAGCACTAGGACCAGGTTTAGTGATAGGTGGTTGTGTATTATATAAAGTAGGGCTAGGGGGGCAAGTTTTTGTCATGTTGATATGATTAGGGCGGTTATTATTGTAGACCCCTGCAGGACCTCTGGGTATCAGAAGTGTGTTGGTGCCAAGCCTAGTTTTATTGCGATGGCTACTGTTAAAATTAGTGCAGTTGAGTTGTGCGTTGGCTGTATAATTGTTCATTGTCCGGTCTGTCAGGTGTTGATCAGGCTGGCCAGGAGGATTAGGGCAGCGGCTGCAGCTTGTGTTAGGAAATATTTTGTGGCGGCTTCTGTTGCTCGTGGGTGGTGTTGTTTAGTAATGTGTGGTAGTATGGCTAGTGTATTGATTTCTAGTCCAAGTCATGCAAGTAGTCAGTGGTGGCTTGATGTGGTGATGATGGTGCCTGTCGCTAGGCTTGAGATTAGGATTGTTTGTGTTATTGGGCTTATTAGTATAGGAAGGGTTGTGTACCAACATTGTCGGGGTATGGGCCCGAAAGCTTTATTAGCTGACTTTACTAGTAGGTAGTATAATTGGAAGTACACGAAGTTTTGGGCTTCGTAGTGCAGGTTCGTAGCCTGTCTTTCTAAGGAAGTGGGAGGGGCGAGTCTCCATATCATACTCTATCAAAGTAGTCCTTAATGTTTCGGGCACACTGCCAAAGTTTGGGTTATGTTAGTGGGGGGGTGCCTGATATTGAAATGGGTGTGGCAATGTATCAGACGCAAAGGGCTAGGGTTAGTGGTAGGAAGTTTTTTCAAAGTAGGTGCATTAGTTGGTCATATCGAAATCGTGGATATGATGCGCGGATTCACAGGAAGCCCAGTGTTAACATGCAGGTTTTAATCATAATATTTATTGAAAATAGTTCTGGGGTGTTGGGGCAGTTTGGGCCTAGGAATAGGATACATGAGAGGGTGTTTATTATTAAGATGTTTGCGTATTCTGCTAGGAAGAATAGTGCGAATGGGCCGGCTGCGTATTCAACATTAAATCCTGAGACAAGCTCTGACTCGCCTTCGGTTAGGTCGAATGGGGCCCGGTTTGTTTCTGCAATTGTTGAGATGTATCATATTATTATTAGTGGTCATACACATGTTGCTAATCACGTGTTTTTTTGTGTTGTTAGCAGGGTTTGTATTGAAAATCCCCCCGTGAATATTATGGTTGATAGTACAATGATTCCTATTGTTACCTCATAAGAGATAGTTTGTGCGACTGCCCGTAGGGCGCCAACGAGGGCGTATTTTGAGTTTGTTGCTCACCCAGATCATAGAATTGAGTATACAGCAAGGCTTGAGATAGCCAGTAGTATTAATAGGCCTAAATTAGCGTCCATGATGGGGTTTGGTATTGGAATGGGGGCTCAAATTGTTAGTGACAGTAGTAGTGCTAGTATTGGTATGGCTAAAAATAGTGTTGGTGTTGATGCCGTTGGTCGGATGGGTTCTTTGGTGAAAAGTTTTAGTCCGTCTGCAATTGGTTGTAGTAGGCCGTAGGGCCCTACAATGTTTGGGCCCTTGCGTAGTTGTATGTAGCCTAGGGTTTTTCGTTCTAATAGGGTTAGGAAGGCAACTGCTAGTAGGATTGGGATGATGAGTGTTAGTGGGTTAACTACTAGGGTTATTGTGGTTTTAATTATTAGGGAGAAGATTTGAGCTTCTGTTGTAAGGGCTTAGGCCTTTTGCATAATTACCTGGCTCTGCCACCCTAAAGCGTGGCCCTGGTCTTAGGCCGCTGGTTTTGATAAATGGGCTCTTTAGTGTGGGTAAGAGCTTGGTATTAGCACGTGGGGGTCCTATTGGTGCTTCTCCCTGGGTCCTTTCGTACTGAAGGGAGAAAAACATAGATAGAAACCGACCTGGATTTCTCCGGTCTGAACTCAGATCACGTAGGACTAGTTAATCGTTGAACAAACGAACCCTTGGTAGTGGCTGCACCACCAGGATGTCCTGATCCAACATCGAGGTCGTAAACCCTCTTGGCGATAGGGGCTCTAAAAGAGGATGGCGCTGTTATCCCTGGGGTAACTTGGTTCGTTGATCTGTGTTACAGGGTCAATTTTATGGTGGTCTCATTGGCTTGTGGGTCTTTGATAGATTTTTGGTCTGTGGTCTTGGAAGTTTTGTTTATTTCCGAAGTCGCCCCAACTAAAAACAAGGCTAAGGGGGGGGGGTAGAGGCCCCGTGGTTATTAGTTTTTGTTTTAAGCTCCACAGGGTCTTTTCGTCTTATGTTTACATCCTAGCTTTTTAACTAGGGGATCAAGTTCATTGATCTGCTTTAGGAGACAGTTGGGCCCTCATTTAGCCGTTCATACTAGTCATTATTTAAGTGACAAGTGATTACGCTACCTTTGCACGGTTAGAATACCGCGGCCGTTTAAAAGATCACTGGGCAGGCAGCACCTTTAATACTTGTGTGGCTAAAGGCTATGTTTTTGGTAAACAGTTGGGGCCCTAAGTGGCTGAGTTCCTTTTGTGGCGTTTAATCTGTCTGTGCTGCACTCCTGTGTTGGGTTAACAGGGGGTTATATTATATGGTTAAAAAGTGTGTTAAATTTTTCCATTTGTGGTCTGTTATTTACTGGTAGTTTATCTATTTCCAGTTTATGGGGGTGCATGTAGAGAGCGGGGCTCTTATTACTAATTTTAACAGTGGTGTCTCTATTGTGGTAGAGTAGCTCAGTTAAGTGGTCTAGGGGTTCTTGGTTTGTTTAGTATCTTTAAGATTGTGTGCTGTGACGCGTTTAGTTTTTGGTGGCTGCTTTAAGGCCAACTGGTGTGTTTTATTTGGTGTTTTCCTCTAGGATTGGTTGTTTTCAATTACAATAAGGCTGTACCCTTATTGTATATAGTATAGGAGTGACAGTGGTAAATATGCTTGTATTTAGGTTCAGGCGTCCTATAGTTGAACTAGAATTCTTTTATTGAGCAACCAGCTATCACCAGGCTCGATAGGCGTGTCACCTCTACCTAGCAGTCTCTCCAGCCTTTTGCCACAGGGACGGGTGTACTCAAAAAGTTGCTGTTAGGTAGCTCGTCTGGGTTCGGGTGAGCAGGTTTTAGTGCGCTTTATCTGTATTTGCTTATTAAACCATGATGCAAAAGGTACAAGGTCAGATCTTTGCTTTGTTGGTGCTTGGGGTTTTTCATAGTTCTTTCATTGTTCCCTTGCGGTACTATATGCTATTGCGTCAAGTGGGTGTTTTCTATCGCCTAAAAATATACTGGTACTGGGTTAAATGGTTTGGTTTATAGTGGGGCTTGAGGTTTTGAACTGTTTGTTGAGCTGTGGAGTTTGGGCTCAAGCGGGTTTTTGTTTAAACGTTTTTCAATTGTAAGTTGAATGCTTTATATAAGTGTAAGCTACCTCTTGATTTAGTGGCCAAGTGCACTTTCCAGTACACTTACCTTGTTACGACTTGCCTCATCTGTTGGTGTTTTGTTTTTTATAAAGTGTGGTTTATTAGTTCTTGAGGAGGGTGACGGGCGGTGTGTACGTGTCCCATGGCAGGCTTCAAACAGGCTTATCTTGCTTGTTTTACTGCTAAATCCACCTTCTGGTGAAGGTTTCATGTCACTTGTGGTGTTTTCTAGTGTAGAAAATGTAGCTCATCTCTGCCCCCTTATATGCTACACCTTGACCTGACGTGTTAAATGTTATCTATCTTACTTACGGCAGTTCTTTCATAAGGTAGGTTTGCGACGGCGGTATATAGGCTGGGTAAAGGCAAAAGGGGGTAAGGTTTGGCGTGGAGTATCGATTATAGGACAAGCTCCTCTAGGTTGGTTTGGGGCACCGTCAAGTCCTTAGAGTTTTAAGTTTTTCACTTGTAATTCTCTGGCGAGTTGCTAGTGTAAGGTGCAAGTTTGGTTTATGGCCAAGCATAATAGGGTATCTAATCCTAGTTTGGGCCTTGGCTTTCGTGAGTCGATGGGGCTTAATTAATTGTGGGAGGGGTGGAGTTGTTTTTGCATTGGTTAGTATTTTACAACGTAGGTGCAGCTCAGCCTTCTTTTATTAAGTTTTAGGGGTCTAGTCACTTTTTACGCCGAGTATTATTATTTTGGGGCTTTCGTATAACCGCGGTGGCTGGCACGAAATTTACCGCCCCGTCTGGTTTAACTGTGGCTAAGTCAAGCTTTATGGCTTATACATTAATGTTTATCACTGCTGGGCCCCGTGTGGGTGTGGCGGTGCTAGGTGTCTGGGGCTAAATAGTGTGGTGTGCCTGATACCTGCTCCTGGCCTAGTGGGTAGGCACTGTGTGGGGGTTTGCACAGGGGTGTGGAGGCTTGCATGTGTAATTCGAGTTAAAAATAATAATAAGTTTAGGACCAAAACGGTGTGTTTCCGGGAAATTACTAGGATCCATAACGGCAACTTCAGGGCCGTGCTTTAGTATTATTTAAGCTACAGTAACGGAGTTGCCGTTGTGTGGTTTAGTGTGTGTAATATATATATATATATATATATATATATATATACATTTTGGGGTTTTATTTTGTGTGTGGGGAGCTGCGATTTTTGTTCTTGTGGTATTATGGCAAGTCTTGGATCGCAACTAAGAAAAAATTTTTGCAATTAAATCTCGTTTTAGGGGTTTGGCGAGAAGCACTTTAATTGCAGGGAAAAATTCTTAGTGGGGGGTAAGGGGGGTTTGCCGGAGGTAGCCGTGTGAGTATGGGCGTGTTCGGGGCGTGGGTGTGTGTGGGTGTATGTGGGTGTATGGGGGGCGTGTGTGTGTGTGTGTGTGTGTGTGTGTGTGTGTGTGGGTATGGGTATGGGTATGGGTATGGGTGTGGGTATGGGTATGGGTATGGGTGTGGGTATGGGTGTAGGTGTAGGTGTAGGTGTAGGTATAGGTATAGGTATAGGTATAGGTGTCGTGTTTATTCATTGGTTTTTAGTCTAGTAAATAATTATATGTCCTTCGAGCATGAATAATTTACCCCTGGGTGGGCTTGTGGGATCGTGGGCCATCTTGCACCGTAGGTTCAGCAGAGTTGTTAGTTGACAGCCACTGGAAATGAGGTTGTGATATACCACCCTAAAAATAAAAATACCAGCCGCATGACAGCACAGGGATGCTATGAGTATGAGGAGACGTGTAACTAATCCTAGCAACCAAAGGCCTCTTAAAAGGCACGAGTGATACGTCAGCGATTAATGGACTTGACCTCACAGAACCAGAGGCCTTGGAAAGGGCACTGTGTGTTAGTCTACATTTCATGGACTACGAGACTGGGCACCTGGTGTGCGAATACAAGGATTGATGATCTCTCGGGATATGTCCGGTAAAGAATCAATATGTCTTAAATACATGGATTTATTAATCCACGCTTATTTGATGATATGTACTATGTAAAATCAATGATAGGATGTACTGGGACAATATTCATGGGGCAGATAGATGTATGTTGATTATACATAGTATGTATTATGTAAAATTAATAATAATATGTACTGGGACAATATTCATGGGGCAAATAAATGTATGTTGATTATACATAGTATGTAAAGGGGGACCCCCCATAACCCTAGACACTAATGGAGGTCCTGGAGTTTATAAGGTTGTTAAATGGCCATATAGGCTCCACCCCCGTGTGGGGGTGAAGCCTATTTGGGTGGGGTGGTCTCAGAAAATAGTTTAAGTGAAAACACTAGTTTTGGGGACTAGAGTTAAGAGTTGAGTCTTTTTTTTGATATACTGCGGGCGGAGGCCTTGGAGTTTATAAGGTTGTTAAGTGGCCATATAGGCTCCACCCCCGTGTGGGGGTGAAGCCTATTTGGGTGGGGTGGTCTCAGAAAATAGTTTAAGTGAAAACACTAGTTTTGGGGACTAGAGTTAAGAGTTGAGTCTTTTTTTGATATACTGCGGGCGGAGGCCTTGGAGTTTATAAGGTTGTTAAGTGGCCATATAGGCTCCACCCCCGTGTGGGGGTGAAGCCTATTTGGGTGGGGTGGTCTTAGAAAATAGTTTAAGTGAAAACACTAGTTTTGGGGACTAGAGTTAAGAGTTGAGTCTTTTTTTTGATATACTGCGGGCGGAGGCCTTGGAGTTTATAAGGTTGTTAAGTGGCCATATAGGCTCCACCCCCGTGTGGGGGTGAAGCCTATTTGGGTGGGGTGGTCTTAGAAAATAGTTTAAGTGAAAACACTAGTTTTGGGGACTAGAGTTAAGAGTTGAGTCTTTTTTTTGATATACTGCGGGCGGAGGCCTTGGAGTTTATAAGGTTGTTAAGTGGCCATATAGGCTCCACCCCCGTGTGGGGGTGAAGCCTATTTGGGTGGGGTGGTCTCAGAAAATAGTTTAAGTGAAAACACTAGTTTTGGGGACTAGAGTTAAGAGTTGAGTCTTTTTTGTATGTGGGGGTGTGAGTAGTGCCCCAGGGTTGTAATGCGTTCCAATCTTTGACTTACAAGGTCAGTGCTTTAAGTGTGGTTTAAGCTACAAGGGCTGGTGGGGTTATCAGTTTATTAGTTTATTCTCTAGTTTATTGATTGTGGGGCTTAATAGTAGGATTGTTGTGAAGTATAGGACGGAAGCTAGTTGTCCGATTATGATAAATGGGTCTTCGACTGGTTGTCCTCCGATTCAGGTTAGGATAGCGATAGTGGCGATTATGGTTCAAAATGTTAGTTGTGATAGTGGTCGGAATGTGCTTGTTCGTTGTTTTGAGTTGTGTGTAAGTGGGATTAGCAGTAGGATTATAATGGATATTATTAGGGCAAGTACTCCTCCAAGTTTGTTTGGGATGGAACGTAGGATGGCGTAGGCGAATAGGAAGTACCATTCTGGTTTGATGTGTGGTGGGGTTATTAGGGGGTTTGCTGGGGTAAAGTTTTCTGGGTCCCCAAGCAGTTGTGGGGAGAAAAGGGATAGGTACAGTAGTGTTATTATTATAAGGGCTGCCCCTAGCAGGTCTTTAGTTGAAAAGTATGGGTGGAACGGAATTTTATCTGAGTTTGAGTTTACCCCTGTTGGGTTGTTTGATCCCGTTTCGTGTAGGAATAGTATGTGTAGGATTGCAGTGGCTGAGATGATGAATGGCAGTAGGAAGTGGAAAGTGAAAAATCGTGTTAGTGTTGCGTTATCTACGGCGAACCCGCCTCAAATTCACTCTACTAGGGTGTTTCCTATATATGGAACTGCTGATAGTAGGTTTGTGATTACGGTAGCCCCTCAGAATGATATCTGTCCCCATGGCAGGACATAGCCCACGAACGCGGTTGCTATTACTAGGAATAGTAGGGCCACGCCGATGTTTCAGGTCTCTTTGTATAAGTATGAGCCGTAGTATAGGCCTCGCCCGATGTGTATATAAAGGCAGATAAAAAATATGGAGGCGCCGTTGGCGTGGATGTTTCGGATTAGTCAGCCGTGTTGTACGTCACGACAGATGTGGGCGATTGATGAGAATGCTGTGGAGGTGTCTGCGGTGTAGTGCATGGCCAAGAATAGGCCGGTGGAGATTTGGATTAGTAGGCACAGCCCTAACAAGGACCCAAAGTTTCATCAAGCGGAGATGTTTGATGGTGTGGGGAGGTCAATAAATGAGTTGTTTATTATTTTGATTATTGGGTGTGTTTTTCGGATTGGGGTCATTATTGGTTTTTATAGTTGAATAACAACGGTGGTTTTTCGTATCACAGGTTTTGGCATGGCCAAATGAAAATTATGTCGTACTTTGTTTTTTTTACTGTGTTGTGTATGGTGTTGGGGTTTATTGGTGTAGCGTCAAATCCTTCTCCTGTTTTTGGGGCGATGGGACTTGTAGTGTCTGCGTTGGGTGGTAGTGTGGTGTTAGTTATTTTTGGTGGGTCCTTTATTGCATTGGTGTTATTTTTAATTTATTTAGGTGGGATATTGGTAGTCTTTGCTTATTCTGTGGCACTTTCAGCAGACCAATATCCTGAGGTGTGGTTGGATTACTCTGTTTTGTATTATGTGTTTGGGTATTTTATATTAGTTTTGTTTTTAGTTTGGTACTTTGGAGGGTTGTCTATTGATGGGTGTGGGGCGTCTGGTGGGGACGATTTTGGTTTTGAGGGTACTCGGACTGATTTTAGTGGTGTTGCATTGATATATTCTTTGGGCGGGCCGTTATTATTGTTGTGTGGGGGGAGTTTAATGGTGGCCCTGTTTGTTGTCCTTGAGTTAACTCGAGGGTCGAGTTTTGGGGGGCTACGTGCGGTTTAGTAGTATGTGGTAATTGCGGCGGCTAGAGTGGCAATAAGTATGACTAGGTATGTTTTGATGTGTCCGGTGTGTGATTTGGACAGTTTTTTAGCTAGGGCGGTGTTAATTAATATGGCTGTTTTTGGGGCGATGGCCTCATATCAGATAAGGTCATTTAAGTGCATAGCGGTGTTTTGTCCGAATTGTATGTTGTATTTTGGTTGGGCTCGGTGTGCAAGGGTGTTAAAGAACCCCAGTTGTGTTGAGGATGTACTTGGTGTACTTTGTTTTGGTTTTAATAGGTTGGATGTTTGTATGGTGATATCTATAGCACATAGCAGGCCTACTAGCGTGATAATTGTGGCGGCTAGTTTTGTAATTGGGCCCATTGTTATTGTTTGGGGTGGGGTTGGTAGTATTGTTGTGGCCACAAATAGGCCAGATATAATACTTCCTATGGCGAGTCGTACTAGGGGTCGAGTCTGGCTTGGGTTTGTTTCTGCTGGGGTTGTAGTTGTGTTGTATCGAGGCTTATTTGTTTGGACATAAAAGGTTAGGCGTAGGCTGTAGGCGGCTGTAAGGGCGGTAGCAATAATAGTGGTTGATAGGGCTCAGGCGTTTAAGTGTGATGTGTTTATTGTTTCAATGATTACGTCTTTAGTGTAAAATCCAGCTAGGAAGGGGGCCCCTGTTAGGGCTAGGTTGCCGATAGTTATACAGGTTGTGGTTAGCGGTATTGTTTTTTGGGTGCTTCCTATTTTTCGGATGTCTTGTTCGTCCCCGAGATTATGAATTACTGAACCTGCGCATAGGAATAGTATGGCCTTGAAAAAGGCGTGTGTGGTGATGTGTAGGTATGTTAACTGTGGCTGGTTTAGTCCTAGTGTTAGTATTATTAGGCCGAGCTGGCTTGAGGTGGAGAAGGCAATGATCTTTTTGATATCGTTTTGTGTGAGGGCACAGAGTGCTGCAAAGGTTGTAGTTATTGCTCCTAGGCATAGGCAGAGGGTAGTTGTGGCCTGGCTGTTTTGTATTATTGGGAATAGCCGGGCCAGTAGAAAAATTCCGGCAACGACTATTGTGCTAGAGTGAAGTAGTGCTGATACTGGGGTTGGGCCTTCTATGGCTGCTGGCAGCCATGGGTGTAGCCCAAATTGGGCGGATTTTCCCATGGCTGCTAAGACTAGGCCTAGTAGTGGCAGGGTGGGGGGGGTCGTATGTGAGAATGTTTGTTGTACGTCCCATGTGTTGTAGTGTATTGCGAATCAAGCTAAAGACAGGATTAGTCCAATGTCTCCGATTCGGTTGTATATAACAGCTTGTAGGGCGGATGTGTTTGCATTGGTGCGCCCGTGCCACCACCCGATTAGTAAGAAGGATATGATGCCTACCCCTTCCCAGCCAACAAATAGTTGTAATAGGCTGTTTGCTGTTGTTATGGTTATTATGGCTAGGAGGAATAGTATTAAGTATTTTATAAATTTGTTTTTGTTCGGGTCTAGTTTTATATATCAATCTGAGAACTCCAGGATGGCCCAGGTGATAAATAGGGCTGTTGTTATAAACGTGGTAGAGTAAATATCAAATAGGAAGCTGATATTAATGTTGAAGGACGTTTGTAGTCAGGTAGCGTTGGTTATAGTTGTTTGTATTCCGTAGTTGATAAAAATATTGGTTGGAATTAGGCTTGTCAGGCAGGCAAGTTTAGTAGTTTGTGTGAAGTAGCCCGAGGCTTGTGTAATAAACATAGAGGTAATAATAGGGGCAATAAGGACTAGCAGGGTTGAAATTATGGTTGAGTAGAATAGTATGGAGGTCATGTACTTTCACTTGGAGTTGCACCAAGTAGTGTTAATGCCTAAGATTAAAGGAAGGTCTAATATCCTTTGAAAGTCTTGGGTTATAATGTGGAGTGGTCCGGAGAATTTAACTTCGGTAATTTGAATTAGCAGTTCCAATTTGTGTCGTCCCTCTCGGTATGCAAGGGGCGGGGTGCCCCTGTTGTTAAGTCCACAGCTTAGTGTTTTGATCAAACTATGCCTACTTCTGGGTGCTACAGGATTAGTTTTGGGTTTATAATTAATAGTGCCATAGGGATGAGGTGAAGGGCTATTAATAGGTGTTCTCGGGTGTTTGAGGGTGGGTGGGAGGTATTTGTTGGTGTTTTGTTTCGTTGCGTTATAATGAAGACATATAGGGAGTATAGGGCGGTTAATAGCGTCGTTAGGCCTGTTAAGATGATTGTTATGGTGGCTCAGTTTATAGCAGAAGTAATGATTATTAATTCCCCCATCAGGTTGATTGTAGGGGGTAGGGCCATGTTGGCTAAGTTTGCCATAAGTCATCATGTGGCTATAAGTGGGAGGGTGAGTTGAAGGCCCCGTGTTATTAATAAAGTTCGAGTGTGGGTTCGTTCATAGTTTGTGTTGGCTAGGCAAAATAGTATAGAAGAGGCTAATCCGTGGGCGACCATTAGAATTATTGTTCCTGAGATACTTCATGGGGTCTGAATTAGGGCTCCTGCAGTTACAAGGCCTATGTGGCTTACTGAGGAGTAGGCAATGATGGATTTTAAGTCTGTTTGACGTAGGCAAATGAGGCTGGTTATAATTATTCCCCAGAGGGCTAGAATAATGAGGGGGTAGCACATAGTTTGTGTTGTTGGGTTTAGGATTGGGGTGATTCGGATGATGCCGTATCCTCCCAGTTTAAGAAGTACGGCGGCCAGGATTATTGATCCAGCGATTGGGGCCTCAACGTGTGCTTTTGGTAGTCATAAGTGCATGGAGTATAGGGGTATTTTTACTATAAATGCTAGAAGACATGATAGTCATACTAGTGAGTTGGTTCATGTTATTAGTATTTCTGGGTGCTTTATTGACATTATTAGTGGTGTTGTGTGGTAGTTGTGGGTGTATGAATATAAAATTATTACTAATAGTGGGAGTGAGCCGGATAGTGTATAGAACAGGAAATAAGTGCCTGCGGCGAGTCGCTCTGTTTGGCTGCCCCAACGCGTGATAAGGATTAGTGTTGGGATTAGTGTTGCTTCAAATAACAGGTAGAATAGTATTAAGTTGTTTGAGGCGAATGTTAGAATTAGGGTGGTTTGTAGCAGAGCACAGGTTGATAAGAACAGGCGTTGTCGGGACTGAGGCTCTTTGGCCATGTGGCTTTGGCTTGCTACTACTATAAGTGGGAGCAATCAGGATGAAAGAATAGTCAGGGGGGTTGAGAATTGGTCGAGTGTTATCCATGTGTTGACATGTCAGATTTTTGTTAGTGTGGGGGCGTTTAATTGTCCTATTAATAGGAGTGTTGTTGTTATAGATAGGGCCGTATAAATGTGGAAGGTGTATTTAGTTGGGGCTAAAAGGGCGGTTGGGACTAGTATTACTGTTGCTATGGTTAGTTTTAGCATTTTAATAGGCTTATGGTTTTTAGGTGGTCTGTTGCGTGAGTGCGGGAGGATGCAGCTAATAGGGCCAGTCCTGCTCCTGCCTCACATGCGGACATGGTCAAGAGGGTA
>NW_026612504.1:82500-90021 GCF_029931775.1 Euleptes europaea | reverse complement strand
TGACAAACTCTTTCTACCATGGCGGGAGCCCCGCCGGAGGGTTTTTCCCTGATCCCGGATGCGGCCAGCTGCCAGGCTGAGGCCAAGCGAGTCGCTATTAGCACCGCTCTTCTCCTTGTGGAATGTACAAAGGACACCCCGGTAGCCACCTTGGCTCAAGTTTTGACCCCGACGTTTGGAGCCGAGGCATCCGCACTGGCGGTTCGAGTACAACCTCTGCTGGGCGGGGAACCTGACCCCATACTCTTGCTCCTCGAGACAGAACTTTTGCCGCGCATTACGGCAGAGACTGCCCTAAGACTTGAGAACGCCAAAGTTCTTGCGGATCAGCAAGCCGCCGAAGCGGCTAGGGTCGCAAGAGAGAGAGAGGCGGCGGAAGCAGCCAGGGCGGCTGCAGCAAGGATTAGGAATCAGGCGAACGTGGACACGCGCCCCAAGGACTATGTACTGGGACTATCAGGTCTAACTTTTTCCCCGGCGTTTGTCCCGTCGCGTGCGACCCAACGCGCACGCCCGTTTGGCTGACCGACGTCGAGACTCAGATGAGTCTGAAGACGAGGATTTATATGGGGATAGCTCTCAATGGGCCACGAGCTTCCGAACCAGTAAGCCTCATCTTACTGGTGGCCCAAGTGAGGAGGTTCATCTTTTACGAGCCCAGAATCGGGAGCTCTCCGACCGTGTTGATCAAATCCAGGAAGTAATGGAACTCATGCTTCAAGAGAACAGGCAATTACAACAAACCCTGATAGCTCAGAGACAGCCCGTTCCGATACCGGGTCAGGGGGTACCCGTACAACCACCCGCTAATGTGCCTGCTCCACCCTTACCTCCTGGAGCTCCTGTTGCTCCTCCGCCCGGACCACCCGTGCAACCACCTGCTAATGTGCCTGCCTCCACCCTTGCCTCCTGGAGCTCCTGTTGCTCCTCCGCCCGGACCACCCGTGCAACCGGGTCAACCCGCGCCCGGCCCTTGGAAGCAACTCAAATTGAGGACTACGTATGACGGATCTCTTGAGACTTTGCCTTGTTTCTTGCATCAAGTGGACAGTTATATGCGAGAACAAGGTCAACTGTTCCCCACGGAAGATAGCCGGGTGCGGTACGTAGCTTCCCTCCTTACAGGCAAAGCGGCTGACTGGATGGTCCTCCAGTTTGACACCCGCTCTCGTGCGATTCGTTCCCTCAACAACTTCATGACTGCCCTGAGAAGGAGGTTTGAGGACCCCTTCCTGGGGGAAAGAGCCAAAACGGAACTCTTACAATTAAAACAAGGCTCTGCTACAGTTCGGGAATTTGCCGATGAATTTCAGCGACTGGCAAGTAAAATTGTAGGTTGGCCCGAGACCACCCTAATCCATCATTTCAGGGAAGCCTTGCATCCTGACATTCTGAACTGGTCTTACATGCGGGGCGATCCCGATACCCTCGAAGGCTGGATCCTATTAGCCGAGGAAGTGGAAAGCCGCCGCCGCTTTATTTCTCTCGTCCGTCAAAAAGCACAAGGAGAAGGGCACCCAAAAGCCTCAACCCAAGGCACCACTGCTCGTCCCACGAAATCCCCCACGTCCGCTCCAGGAACGTGAAGCCCGATTTCAGAGGGGTGGCCTGTCTTACATGCGGAGAAATGGGCCACTTTGCAGCCGTTTGCCCACGCCGCCAGGAATTATTTTCGTCCCAGCACGACAACCCGCGCCCGAGGTCGTCCACCACGCAGAGGCACCGCGGCCACCCCGCAGCGCAGCTCCGGGAAGGCCCCACACCCTCTGCACTCCATGCCGGGGACCCAGCCTCCCTGCCTGCTTCCAACGACCCCGCCGGGTCTCGGATTACAAGTGCCCCATTGGGGGACAGCTTTCCCTCTTCGGATGAGGAAAACCCTTGGATTTCTCCAGCCTTAAACCTGGAATCTCCCCTCGACTTGTCAAAAAACGGCTCCGGTCTATGGTGAATGGAGCATCTCCACAGACCTCTCAGGATCTTCCTATCAAACCGAATGCTCCTACCAAAATCAAAGAAGTGGACTCCACCGTCTACGTGGATGCAGTTTTACAACAACTTAACGGAGGTCCACAAATCCCCGTCAAAGCACTAATTGACTCCGGTTGCTGTCGCACTCTCATAAGCGAAGCCACGTTTGCTGCACTCAGAGCCGACTCAGAGGCTTTACCCGCCCCCGTCAATTTGCTCAAATGGACGGGAGCCAATTCCAGGGGGGTCCAGTTGATCACCGCACCATAGGGGTGGCAATGGGAATTGGTTCCCACTGGGAACAAATAGACTTCACTATAGCCCCTATCCGATTTGAAGTGGTCTTGGGAATTAATTGGATTAAAGGACATAGTCCCAGTATTGATTGGGAAACAAACACTATCTCTTTCGCTAGTCCCACCTGCGACCAGCATCGGCAAAACTTTGCTCTGCCATTTCCGCCCGTTCCAGCATTAACATCTACTGCCCCAGTACCACCGCTCTACCCGCTGTATACCGGGACTTTGAAGATGTCTTCGACCTTAGGGAATGTGATGCTTACCCCCCCACCGGGCCTCAGACTGTGCGATTGAAGTAGTAAAGGACTGCACATTAACCAAAAGTAAGATTTACCCTATGAGCGCTTCCGAGCGCACTGTCCTCCGGGACTTTTTGGACAAAAACCTCGCCAGAGGGTTCATTCGCCCTTCGAATGCCCCAAACTCGGCCCCCGCGTTTTTCGTCCGGAAAAAAGAGGGCGACCTTCGCCTGTGCATTGACTTCAGAAAGCTCAATGCGGTTACCCAGACCAACGCCTATCCTATCCCATTAATATCGGATATTTTGGGACAATTACAGGAAGGCCGTGTGTTCTCTAAATTAGACTTGGTGGAAGCCTACTACCGAGTCCGTATCCGCGAAGGAGATGAACACCTCACTGCCTTCTCTAGCTGTTTCGGAATGTATGAATTCCTTGTAATGCCATTCGGATTAAAAGGGGCCCCCGGGGGTCTTCATGCAACTCATCAATGAAATCCTACATGACCTTCTATATCGTGGGGTGGTGGTCTACTTAGATGACATTCTCATTTATTCGAAAACTGTGGACGAGCATGTGACTCTGGTCAGGGAAGTTCTACAACGCCTGCGTAACCATCAACTGTTCGCTAAACTAGCTAAGTGTGAATTCACCAAAGCAAACTCACGTTTTTGGGATACATCATCTCCCACCAAGGTCTTCGCATGGACCCCGCCAAAGTCCAAGCCGTCCTCGATTGGATTCCCCCCACCAACCGTAAGCAAGTACAGCAATTTCTGGGATTTGCAAACTTCTATCGGGGATTCATCCCTAACTTCGCCCAAGTGGCTCTACCCATTACGGACCTGCTGAAAACTAAGGGGAAAAGTAAGCTCGGCTGCCTTGCCCTCCGCAAAAATCCTATGGACTGAGCAATGCCAAGCCGCCTTTCTGGCCCTCAAACGCCTCTTCACTTCGAGCCGGTGCTACGGCACCCAGACCCAAAACAAATGTTCATTGTGCAAGTCGATGCTTCCGATGTAGCCATGGGAGGGGCTCTCCTCCAGCAGAGGACCGGACAGTCTTCTTCACCCTTGCGCTTACTTTTCAAAAAAATTTGCGCACGCTCAATTAAACTGGCCCATCTGGAGAAAGAGGCCTCTGCAGTTCATCATGCACTGACTTTATGGCGGCAATTCTTGGAAGGGTCTAAAGTACCCTTTGAAGTTTGGACCGATCACAAAAATCTAGCTGCCCTCACGGGGTCCCATAAGCTATCGGCGAAACAACAACGGTGGGCGGAGTTCTTTGCTCAGTTCCGTTTCACCCTGAAGCACGTCCCTGGGAAGCAGAACGTTCTCGCGGATGCCCTCTCCCGTTTACCACAATATCCGGTAAAACTCGAAAGACCCACCAACTCTCTGTTCACCCCTATGCAACGTGGGGCCCTACCTATGCTGGCTGTGCAAACCCGATCCCAGCATCAGCACACCTTCCCTAACTCGCAAGCTCCGCCAGCCCAACCGGCTGCCCAGCCGCCACCCGCAACAGACCGGAGTTCCCGCCCCTCCTACCCCTCCGACCGCTCAGCCGCCTGCAGTCTGCGCGCCGCCGCACGTAAGCACTAGCCCTATAACTGTTTCTCAGATCTCCATGACCGATGGGGGGGCTCCCTCCAAAATCCCCATCTCCGAATCCTTTTTAACTGTCCTTCGGGACCAGTGCCTTTTAGAACGTTCCGCTCATACCCTACCTCCTGGTGTTTTGGAACAAGGGGGGTCCTGGTACAAAGACTCAAAATTGTATGTACCCAAAGCTCTCCGGAAGGACGTTTTACATTTAGCTCATGGAGCCAAAACAGCTGGGCACTTTGGGTTTCTGAAGACCCTTCACTTATTGCGCAGACAGTTCTGGTGGGGGGGAATGCGTTCCGACATTGACTCCTTCATCCGCAGCTGTCCCGTTTGTGCCGCTGCGAAACGATCGCAGGGCAAACCCCCGGGACTGCTACAACCTCTTGAAACGCCCAGCAGACCTTGGGAAGTAATTGCTATGGACTTCATGACTGATCTCCCTCTCAGTGGGGGTAAAACTGTGTTGTGGGTTGTTACTGATTTGTTTTCTAAGCAAATACATTTGATTCCATGCGCAGGGATCCCCTCTGCTCAGAAACTGGCCCGCCTCTTCGTGACGCATATCTTTCGTTTACATTCGTTTCCGCGTAAAATAATTTGTGACCGCGGAAGTGGTTTCGTTTCTAAGTTTTGGAAAGCTTTCCTCAAGTTGGTGGGGGTGGAACAGGGATTGTCTAGTGCATACCATCCTCAAACTGATGGTCAAACTGAACGTGTCAATGCTGTACTTGAATGTTATTTGCGTTGTTATGTTAACTACCACCAGGATAACTGGGTGGAACTGTTACCTTTAGCAGAATATGCCTACAATAATGCCATGCATCAATCCACAGGTTTTAGCCCGTTTTTTGCTGTGTATGGACAAGATTTCAGTCCCATCGCTCCTACAGATGATGTAGAGGGGGAGGGGAACCCCGACATTGCCTCCTGGGCACACGCCCTCCGTACCACTTGGCCCTGGCTCGTTAGCAACCTCGACCGGGCCAAACGTAAATACAAAGCGCAAGCTGACAAACATCGCTCCCCCGGGGGTGATCTGCAAGTGGGTGCTTTGGTTTACCTTTCCACCAAAAATCTCCGTTCCACCCAACCGTGCCATAAGCTCAGCGCCAAATTCATTGGCCCTTTCCCCATTACTCGGGTCATAAACCCTGTCACAGTGGAACTGGCTCTCCCCAAATCCTTGAGGCGTGTGCATCCTGTTTTCAACATAAGCCTCCTCAAACCCCATGTTGCTTCTCCACGGTGGCATCCGGACCCACCGCCTGCGCAACCCATCATGGTGGGGGGGGAAGAACACTTCGAAGTCTCCAAGATCCTTGACTCCCGTATTCACCATGGCAATCTGCAATATCTAGTTTGTTGGAAACATTTCCCCCCTGCCTATGACGAATGGGTGCGCGCACGGGATGTCTCCGCCCCCGACCTCGTCGACGCCTTTCACATTGCTTACCCGGACAGGCCAGCCCCCTTGCGAACTGGGAGGGGGCCTTGAGGGGAGCAGAATGTCAGGCTGCTATCTCGGTTTCGTTATTGCCTCTGTCTCTGTGCTGTATTGTCTGCCCCCCAAGGTCGCATACCTAGGCCTGGGAACTCAGCTCCTGGGAAACTGTATTCATGCGTGTAATCTCCCGCCTTTCCTGCCTTATAATATCTCCCAGCTAGTGAGCCTCTCATAGCTGTCATTTTATTCGTTTGCACTGTATGCCTATTTGATCAGTAAAAGCCATCTGTTTGGACTCTATATGACTTTGTGGTGATTTCTGGTTCTGTGGACCCTGTCTCTGACCCTAACACTAACCCTAAGCCTAACCCTTAACACTAACCCTAACCCTAACCCTTAACGGCCCTAACCGCAAAAACCCTGACCCTGAAACTAATCCTAACCCTAACCCTAACCCCAGACCCTGACTCTGACCCTAACCCTAACTTTAACCCAACCCAAAAACTAACACTAACCCTTACCCTAACCCCTAACCTTAACCCAAACCCTAACCCTGTCATTGTCTCTGACATAACGATGGTATTCTGTGAACATGTGCAAGATTAATTCCAGGATTAAAACTGTGACAACCCTGACCTTGACGCTAACCCTGACCCTAAGCCTTACCCTGACCCTAAGCCTCACCCCAGACCCTGACTCTGACCCTAACCCTAACACTAACGCTAACGCTAACGCTAACCCTAACCCTAACCCTAACCCTAATGCTAACCCAACCCTTACCCTAACCCTAATGCTAACCCAACCCTAACCCTAACCCTAACCCTAACCCTAACCCTAACCCTAACCCTAACCCTAACCCTAACCCTAACCCTAACCCTAACCCTAACCCTAACCCTAACCCTATCCCTAACCCTAACCCTAACCCTAACATAACTCTAACCTTAACCCAAACCCTAACCCTAACCCCAGACCCTCTGACCCTAACCCAAACCCTAACACTAACACTAACCCTAACCCAACCCTAACCCTAACCCTAACCCTTACCCTAACCCTAACCCTAACCCTAAAAATAACCCTATCCGTAACCCCAACCCAACCCTAACCCTAACCCCAGACCCTGTCTCTGACCCTAACACGAACCCTAACCCTAACCCTAACCCTAACCCTAACCCTAACCCTAACCCTAACCCTAACCCTAACCCTAACCCTAACCCTAACCCTAACCCTAACCCTAACCCTAACCCTCACCCGCACCCGCACCCGCACCCTAACCCTAACTAATAACCCATAACCCATAACCCATAACCCATAACCGATTACCCATAACCCTAGCCCTGTCAAGGATTCTGACATAACTATGTTATTCTGTGAACATGTGCAGGATTAATTCCAGAATTAAAACCGTGACAAGCCTGACCCTGACACTTACACTGACCCTAACCCTAAACCCAGACCCTGACTCTGGCCCTAAACCTAACCCTAACCCTAACCCTAACCCTAACCCTAACCCTAACCCTAACCCTAACCCTAACCCTAACAATAACCCTAACAATAACCATAACCCTAACTTTAACCATAACACTAACCCAACACTAATCCTAACCGCAACCCCAGACCCTGTCACTGACCCTGACCCTGACCCTAACCCTAATCCTAACCCTAACCCAAACCCTAACCCTAACCCTAACCCTAACTCTAACCCTAACCCTTAACCCTAACCCTAACCCTAACCCTAACCCTAACCCTTAACGGCCCTAACCGCAAAAACAATGACCCAGAAACTAATCCAAACCCTAACCCTAACCCCAGACCCTGACTCTGACCCTAACCCTAACTTTCGCCCAACCCAAAACTAACACTAACCCTAACCCTAACCCCTAACCCTAACCCAAACCCTAACCCTGTCATGGTCTCTGACATAAATATGGTATTCTGTGAACATGTGCAAGATCAAT
>NW_026612504.1:72500-75000 GCF_029931775.1 Euleptes europaea | reverse complement strand
GCTAACCCTAACCATAACCCTAACTCTAACCCTAACCCTAACCCTAACCCTAACCCTAACCCTAACCCTAACCCTAACCCTAACCCTAACCTAACTCTAACCTTAACCCAAACCCTTACCCTAACCCCAGACCCTCTGACCCTAACCAAAACCCTAACACTAACACTAACCCTAACCGTAACCCAACCCTAACCCTAACCCTAACCCTAACCCTAACCCTAACCCTATCCCCATACCCTGACTGTGACACTAACCCTAACACTCACCCAACACTTACCCTAACCCTAACCCCAGACCCTGTCTCTGACCCTAACCCGAACCCTAACCCAAACCCAAACCCGAACCTGAAACCTAACTCTAACCCTAACCCTAACCCTAACCCTAACCCTAACCCTAACCCTAACCCTAACCCCATCCGCAACCCTAACCCAACCCTAACCCTAACCCCAGACCCTGTCTCTGACCCTAACACTAACCCTAACGCTAACTCTAAAACTAACCCTAACCCTAACCCTAACCCTAACGCTAACCCTGACCAATAACCCATAACCCATAACCCATAACCGATTACCCATAACTCTAACCCTGTCAAGGATTCTAACATAACTATGTTATTCTGTGAACATGTGCAGGATTAATTCCAGAATTAAAACTGCGACAACCCTGACCCTGACACTTACACTGACCCTAAACTCAGACCCTGACTCTTACCCTAAACCTAAGCCTAACCCTAACCCTAACCCTAACCCTAACAATAAACATAACAATAACCCTAACCCTAACTTTACCATAACAATAACCCTAACCCTAACTTTAACCATAACCATAACACTAACCCAACCATAACCCTAACCGCAACCCCAGACCCAGTCTCTGACCTTAAACCTAATCCTAACACTAACCCAACCCTATCAATAAACTTAACCCTAACCCTAACCCTAACCCTAACCCTTACGCTAACCCTAACCCAAACCCTAACCCTAACCCTAACCCTAAACCCTAACCCTAACCCTAACCCTAACCCTAACCCTAACCCTAACTCTAACCCTAACCCTAACCCTAACCCTAACCCTGACACTGACTCTGACCCTGACCCTGACTCTAACCCTAACCCTAACCCTAATCCTAACCCTAACCCTAACCCTAACCCTAACCCTAACCCAAACCCTAACCCTTAACCCTAACTCTAACCCTAACCCTTAACGGCCCTAACCGCCAAAATCCTGACCCTGAAACTAATCCAACCCCTAACCCTAACCCCAGACCCTGACTCTGACCGTAACCCTAACTTTCGCCCAACCCAAAAACTAACACTAACCCTAACCCTAACCCCTAACCCTAACCCAAACCCTAACCCTGTGATGGTCTCTGACATAACTATGGTATTCTGTGAACATGTGCAAGATCAATTCCAGGATTAAAACTGTGACAACCCTTACCTTGACGCTAACCCTGACCCTAAGCCTAACCCCAGACCCTGACTCTGACCCTAACCCTAACCCTAACCCTAACCCTAACCCTAACCCTAACCCTAACCCTAACCCTAACCCTAACCCTAACCCTAACCCTAACCCTAACCCTAACCCTAACCCTAACCCTAACCCTAACCCTAACCCTAACCCTAACCCTAACCCTAACCCTAACCCTAACGCTAACGCTAACCCTAACCGTAACCCTAACCCTAACCCTAACCCTAACCCTAACCCTAACCCTAACCCTAACCCTAACCCGAACCCTAACCCTAATGCTAACCAACCCTAACCCTAACCCTAATGCTAACCCAACCCTAACCCTAACCCTAACCCTAACCCTAACCAAACTCTAACCTTAACCCAAACCCTTACCATATCCCCAGACCCTCTGACCCTAACCCAAACCCTAACACTAACACTAACCATAACCCTAACCCAACCCTAACCCTAACCCTAACCCTAACCCTATCCCCAGACCCTGACTGTGACACTAACCCTAACACTCACCCAACACTTAACCTAACCCTAACCCCAGACCCTGTCTCTGACCCTAACCCGAACCCTAACCCAAACCCAAACCTGAAACCTAACCCTAAACCTAACCCTCACCCTCACCCTCACCCTAACCCTAACCCTAACCCTAACCCTAACCCTAACCCTAACCCTAACCCTAACCCTAACCCTAACCCTAAAAATAACCCTATCCGTAACCCTAACCCAACCCTAACCCTAACCCCAGACCCTGTCTCTGACCCTAACGCTAACCCTAACCCTAACTCTAAAACTAACCCTAACCCTAACCCTAACCCTAACCCTAACCCTAACCCTAACGCTAATGCTAACCCTAACCAATAACCCATAACCCATAACCCATAACCCATAACCCATAACCCATAACCCATAACCCATAACCCATAACCCATAACCCATAACTAATTACCCATAACCCTAACCCTGTCAAGGATTCTGACATAACTATGTTATTCTGTGAACATGTGCAGGATTAATTCCAGAATTAAAACCGCGAC
>NW_026612504.1:62500-70000 GCF_029931775.1 Euleptes europaea | reverse complement strand
CTAACCCAACCCTAACCCAAACCCCAGGCCCTGTCTCTGACCCGAACACTAACCCTAACCCTAACTCTAAAACTAACCCTAACCCTAACCCTAACCCTAACCCTAACCCTAACCCTAACCCTAACCAATAACCCATAACCCATAACATATAACCCATAACCCATAACCCATAACCCATAACCGATTACCATAACCCTAACCCTGTCAAGGATTCTGACATAACTATGTTATTCTGTGAACATGTGCAGGATTAATTCCAGAATTAAAACCGCGACAACCCTGACCCTGACCCTGACACTTACACTGACCCTAACCCTAAACCCAGACCCTGACTCTGACCCTAAACCTAACCCTAACCCTAACCCTAACCCTAAACCTAAACCTAAACCTAACCCTAACCCTAACCCTAACCCTAACCCTAACCTAACCTAACCTAACCCTAACCCTAACCCTATCCCTATCCCTAAACCTAACAATAAACATAACAATAACCCTAACCCTAACTTTAACCATAACACTAACCCATCCCTAACCCTAACCGCAACGCCAGACCCTGTCTCTGACTCTAAACCTAATCCTAACACTAACCCAACCCTAACAATAACCTTAACCCTAACCCTAACCCTAACACTAAAGCTAACCCTAACCCTAACCCTAACCCTAACCCTAACCCTAACCCTAACCCTAACCCTAACCCTAACCCTAACCCTAACCCTAACCCTAACCCTAACCCTAACCCTGACCCTGACCCTGACCCTGACCCTGACCCTGACCCTAACCCTAACCCTAACCCTAATCCTAATCCTAACCCTAACCCTAACCCTAACCCTTAACCCTAACCCTAACCCTAACCCTAACCCTAACCCTAACCCTAACCCTTAAGGCCCTAACCGCAAAAACCCTGACCCTGAAACTAATCCTAACCCTAACCCTAACCCCAGACCCTGACTCTGACCCTAACCCTAACTTTAGCCCAACCCAAAAACTAACACGAACCCTAACCCTAACCCCTAACCCTAACCCAAACCCTAACCCTGTGATGGTCTCTGACATAACTATGGTATTCTGTGAAGATGTGCAAGATTAATTCCAGGATTAAAACTGTGACAACCCTGACCTTGACGCTAACCCTGACCCTAAGCCTAACCCCAGACCCTGACTCTGACCCTAACCCTAACCCTAACGCTAACGCTAACGATAACGCTAACCCTAACCCTAACCCTAACCCTAACCCTAACCCTAACACTAACACTAACACTAATGCTAACCCAACCCAAACCTAACCCTAACCCTAACCCTAACCCTAACCCTAACCCTAACCCTAACCCTAACACTAACCCTAACCCTAACCCTAACCCTAACCCTAACCCTAACCCTAACCTAACTATAACCTTAACCCAAACCCTAACCCTAACCCCAGACCCTCTGACCCTAACCCAAACCCTAACACTAACACTAACCCTAACCCTAACCCAACACTAACCCTAACCCTAACCCTAACCCTATCCCCAGACCCTGACTGTGACACTAACCTTAACACTCACACAACCCTTACCCTAACCATAACCCCAGACCCTGTCTCTGACCCTAACCCGAACACTAACCCAAACCCGAACCTGAAACCAAACCCTAACCCTAACCCTAAAAAAAACCCTAACCCTAAAAATAACCCTATCCGTAACCCTAACCCAACCCTAACTCTAACCCCAGACCCTGTCTCTGACCCTAACACTGACATAACTATGGTATTCTGTGAACATGTGCAAGATTAATTCCAGGATTAAAACTGTGACAACCCTGACCTTGACGCTAACCCTGACCCTAAGCCTAACCCCAGACCCTGACTCTGACCCTAACCCTAACCCTAACCCTAACGCTAACGATAACGCTAACGCTAACGCTAACGCTAACGCTAACGCTAACGCTAACGCTAACCCTAACCCTAACCCTAACCCTAACCCTAACCCTAATGCTAACCCAACCCTAACCCTAACCCTAATGCTAACCCAACCCTAACTCTAACCCTAACCCTAACCCTAAACCTAACCCTAACCCTAACCCTAACCCTAATGCTAACCCAACCCTAACCCTAACCCTAATGCTAACCCAACCCTAACCATAACCCTAACCCTAACCCTAACCCTAACCCTAACCCTAACCCTAACCCTAACGCTAACCCTAACCCTAACCCTAACCCTAACCCTAACCCTAACCTAACTCTAACCTTAACCCAAACCCTTACCCTAACCCCAGACCCTCTGACCCTAACCCAAACCCTAACACTACCACTAACCCTAACCCTAACCAAACCCTAACCCTAACCCTAACCCTAACCCTAACCCTAACCCTAACCCTAACCCTAACCCTAACCCTAACCCTAACCCTAACCCTAACCCTAACCCTAACCCTAACCCGAACCCTAACCCTAACCCTAACCCTATCCAAAACCTAGCACTAACGGTAACCCTAACCCTAACCCTAACCCTAACCAAACCCTAGCACTAACCCTAACCCTAACCTTAAACCTAACCCTAACCCTAAACCTAAACCTATCCCTAACCCTAACCCAAGACCCAGTCCCTGACCCGAACCCTAACCCTAACCCTAACCCGAACCCTAACCCTAACCCTAACCCTAACCCTAACCCTAACCCTAACCCTAACCCTAACCCTAACCCTAACCAAACCCTAGCCCTAACCCTAATCCTAACCCTAACCCTAACCCGAACCCTAACCCGAACCCTAACCCTAACCCTAACCCTACCCTAACCCTAACCCTAACCCTAACCCTAACCCTAACCCTAACCCTTACCCTAACCCTTACCCTAACCCTAACCCTAAACCTAACCCAAGACCTTGTCTCTGACCCTAAACCTAACCCTAACACTTACCCAACCTTAACCCTAACACTAACCCTAACCCAACCTTAGCCCTAACCCTAACACTTACAAAACCCTAACCCTAAACCTAACCCCAGACCCTGACTCTGACCCTAACCCTAACACTAACCCTAACCCTGACCCTGACTCTGACCCTGACCCTGACCCTGACCCTAACCCTAACCCTAAGCCTAACCCTAACCCTAACCCTAACCCTAACCCTAACCCTTAACCCTAACCCTAACCCTAACCCTAACCCTTAATGGCCCTAACCGCAAAAACCCTGACCCTGACACTAATCCTAACCCTAACCCTAACCCCAGACCCTGACTCTGACCCTAACCCTAACTTTAGCCCAACCCAAAAACTAACCCTAACCCTAACCCTAACCCTAACCCTAACCCTAACCCTATCCCAAGATCTTGTCTCTGACCCTAAACCTAACCCTAAAACTTACAAAACCCTAACCCTAACCCTAACCCCAGACCCTGTCTCTGACCCTAACCCTAACCCTAACCCTAACCCTAACCCTAACCCTAACCCTAACCCTAACCCTTACCCTGACCCTGACCCTGACCCTAAACCTAACCCTAAGCCTAAGCCTAAGCCTAACCCTAACCCTAACCCTAACCCTAACCCTAACCCTAACCCTAACCCTAACCCTAACCCTTAACCCTAACCCTAACCCTTAACGGCCCTAACCGCAAAAACCCTGACCCTGACACTAATCCTAACCCTAACCCTAACCGCAGACCCTGACTCTGACCCTAACCCTAACTTTAGCCCAACCCAAAAACTAACACTAACCCTAACCCTAACCCCTAACCCTTAACCCTAACCCAAACCCTAACCCTGTGATGGTCTCTGACATAACTATGGTATTCTGTGAACATGTGCAAGATTAATTCCAGGATTAAAACTGTGACAACCCTGACCTTGACGCTAACCCTGACCCTAAGCCTAAACCCAGACCCTGACTCTGACCCTAACCCTAACGCTAACGATAATGATAACGCTAACGCTAACCCTAACCCTAACCCTAACCCTAACCCTAACCCTAACCCTAACCATAACCCTAACCCTATCCCTAACCCTAACCCTAACCCTAATGCTAACCCAACCCTAACCCTAACCCTAATGCTAACCCAACCCTAACCCTAACCCTAACCCTAATGCTAACCCAACCCTAACCCTAACCCTAATGCTAACCAACCCTAACCATAACCCAAACCCTAACCCTAACCCTAACCCTAACCCTAACCCTAACCCTAACCCTAACCCTAACCCTAACCCTAACCCTAACCCTAACCCTAACCCTAACCTAACTCTAACCTTAACCAAAACCCTTACCCTAACCCCAGACCCTCTGACCCTAACCCAAACCCTAACACTAACACTAACCCTAACCCTAACCCTAACCCTAACCAAACCCTAACCCTAACCCTAACCCTAACCCTAACCCTATCCTAACCCTAACCCTAACCCTAACCAAAACCTAGCACTAACCCTAACCCTAACCCTAACGCTAACCCTAACCCTAACCTAACCTAACCCTAACCCTAACCCTAACCCTAACCCTAACCCTAACCCTAACCCTAACCCTAACCCTAACCAAAGACCGTGTCTCTGACCCTAAACCTAACCTAACACTTACCCAACCTTAACCCCTAACCCTAACCCAACCCTAGCCCTAACCCTAACACTTACAAAACCCTAACCCTAACCCTAACCCCAGACCCTGTCTCTGACCCTAACCCTAACCCTAACCCTAACCCTAACCCTAACCCTAACCCTGACCCTGACCCTGACCCTGAACCTGACCCTAACCCTAACCCTAACCCTAATCCTAAGCCTAACCCTAAACCTAACCCTAACCCTTAACCCTAACCCTAACCCTAACCCTTAACGGCCCCTAACCGCAAAAACCCTGACCCTGACACTTATCCTAACCCTAACCCTAACCCCAGACCCTGACTCTGACCCTAACCCTAACTTTAGCCCAACCCAAAAACTAACACTAACCCTAACCCTAACCCCTAACCCTTAACCCTAACCCAAACCCTAACCCTGTGATGGTCCTCTGACATAACTATGGTATTCTGTGAACATATGCAAGATAATTCCAGGATTAAAACTGTGACAACCCTGACCTTGAGGCTAACCCTGACCCTAAGCCTAACCCCAGACCCTGACTCTGACCCTAACCCTAACCCTAAAGCTAACGATAACGATAACGATAACGCTAACGCTAACGCTAACCCTAACCATAACCCTAACCCTAACCCTAACCCTAACCCTAACCCTAACCCTAACCCTAACCCTAACCCAACCAACCCTAACCCTAACCCTAACCCTAATGCTAACCCAACCCTAACCCTAACCCTAACCCTAACCCTAACCCTAACCCCTAACCCTAACCTTAACCCTAACCCTAACCTAACCCTAACCCTAACCCTAACCCTAACCTAACTCTAACCTTAACACAAACCCTTACCCTAACCCCAGACCCTCTGACCCTAACCCAAACCCTAACACTAACACTAACACTAACACTAACACTAACCCTAACCAAACCCTAACCCTAACGCTAACCCTATCCCCAGACCCTGACTGTGACACTAACACTAACACTCACCCCAACACTTACCCTAACCCTAACCCCAGACCCTGTCCTCTGACCCTAACCCGAACCCTAACCCAAACCCGAACCTGAAACGTAACCTAACCCTAACCCTAACCATAACCATAACCCTAACCCTAACCCTAACCTAACCCTAACCCTAACCCTAAAAATAATCCTATCCGTAACTCTAACCCAACCCTAACCCTAACACCAGACCCTGTCTCTGACCCTAACACTAACCCTAACCCTAAAACTAACCCTAACCCTAACCCTAACCCTAACCCTAACCAATAACCCATAACCCATAACCCATAACCCATAACCCGTAACCCATAACCGATTACCCATAACCCTAACCCTGTCAAGGATTCTGACATAGCTATGTTATTCTGTGAACATGTGCAGGATTAATTCCAGAATTAAAACCGCGACAACCCTGACCCTGACACTTACACTGACTCTAACCCTAAACCCAGACCCTGACTCTGACCCTAACCCTAACCCTAACCCTAACCCTAACCCTAACCCTAACCCTAACCCCTAACCTAACCCTAACCCTAACCATAACCCTAACAATAAACATAACAATAACCCTAACCCTAACTTTAACCATAACACTAACCCAACCCTAACCCTAACCGCACCCCCAGACCCTGTCTCTGACCCTAAACCTAATCCTAACACTAACCCAACCCTAACAATAACCTTAACCCTAACCCTAACCCTAACACTAACACTAAAGCTAACCCTAACCCTAACCCTAACCCTAACCCTAACCCTAACCCTAACCCTAACCCTAACCCTAACCCTACCCCTAACGCTAACCCTAACCAATAACCCATAACCCATAACCCATAACCCATAACCCATAACCCATAACCCCGTAACCCCATAACCGATTACCCATACCCTAACCCTGTCAAGGATTCTGACATAGCTATGTTATTCTGTGAACATGTGCAGGATTAATTCCAGAATTAAAACCGCGACAACCTGACCCTGACACTTACACTGACTCTAACACTAAACCCAGACCCTGACTCTGACCCTAACCCTAACCCTAACCCTAACCCTTACCCTTACCCTTACCCTATCCCTAACCCTAACCCTAACCCTAACCCTAACCCTAACCCTAACCCTAACCCTAACAATAAACATAACAATAACCCTAACCCTAACTTTAACCATAACACTAACCCAACCCTAACCCTAACCGCAACCCCAGACCCTGTCTCTGACCCTAAACCTAATCCTAACACTAACCCAACCCTAACAATAACCTTAACCTTAACCCTAACCCTAACCCTAACACTAACACTAAAGCTAACCCTAACCCTAACCCTAACCCTAACCCTAACCCTAACCCTAACCCTAACCCTAACCCTAACCCTAACCCTAACCCTAACCCTAACCCTAACCCTAACCTAACTCTAACCTTAACCCAAACCCTTACCCTAACCCCAGACCCTCTGACCCTAACCCAAACCCTAACACTAACACTAACCCGAACCCGAACCCAACCCTAACCCTAACCCTAACCCTAACCCTAACCCTAACCCTAACCCTAACCCTAACCCTATCCCCATACCCTGACTGTGACACTAACCCTAACACTCACCCAACACTTACCCTAACCCTAACCCTAACCCCAGACCCTGTCTCTGACCCTAACCCGAACCCGAACCCTAACCCAAACCCAAACCCGAACCTGAAACCTAACCCTAACCCTAACCCTAACCCAAACCCTAACCCTAACCCTAACCCTAACCCTAACCCTAACCCTAACCCTAAAAATAACCCTATCCGTAACCCTAACCCAACCCTAACCCTAACCCCAGACCCTGTCTCTGACCCTAACACTGACCCTAATCCTAACTCCAAAACTAACCCTAACCCTAACCCTAACCCTAACCCTAACCAATAACCCATAACCCATAACCGATTACCCATAACCCTAACCCAGTCAAGGATTCTGACATAACTATGTTATTCTGTGAAC
>NW_026612504.1:37500-60000 GCF_029931775.1 Euleptes europaea | reverse complement strand
ACCCTGACTCTGACACTAACCCTAACACTAACACTAACCCTGACCCTGACTCTGACCCTGACCCTGACCCTAACCCTAACCCTTACCCGAAGCCTAACCCTAACCCTAACCCTAACCCTAACCCTAACCCTAACCCTAACCCTAACCCTAACCCTAACCCTAACCCTAACCCTAACCCTAACCCTAACCCTAACCCTAACCTTAACCCTAACCCTAACCCTAACCCTAACCCTAACCCTTAACGGCCCTAACCGCAAAAACCCTGACCCTGACACTAATCCTAACCCTAACCCTAAAACTAGACCCTGACTCTGACCCTAACCCTAACTTTAGCCCAACCCAAAAACTAACACTAACCCTAATCCTAACCCTAACCCTAACCCCTAACCCTAACCCAAACCCTAACCCTAACCCTGTGATGGTCTCTGACATAACTATGGTATTCTGTGAACATGTGCAAGATTAATTCCAGGATTAAAACTGTGACAACCCTTACCTTGACGCTAACCCGGACCCTAAGCCTATCCCCAGACCCTGACTCTGACCCTAACCCTAACCCTAACGCTAACGCTAACGCTAACGCTAACGCTAACGCTAACCCTAACCCTAACCCTAACCCTAACCCAAACACTAACCCTAACCCTAATGCTAACCCAACCCTAACCCTAACCCTAATGCTAACCCAACCCTAACCCTAACCCTAACCCTAACCTAAGTCTAACCTTAACCCAAACCCTAACCCTAACCCCAGACCCTGTCTCTGACCATAACCCAAACAATAACACTAACACTAACCCTAACCCTAACCCTAAACCAACCCTAACCCTAACCCTAACCCTATCCCCAGACCCTGACTGTGACACTAACCCTAACACTCACCCAACCCTTACCCTAACCATAACCCTAACCCAAGACCCTGTCTCTGACCCTAACCCGAACCCGAACCGGAACCCGAACCCTAACCCAAACCCGAAACCGAAACCGAAACCGAAACCGAAACCTAACCCTAACCCTAACCCTAACCCTAACCCTAACCCTTACCCTAACCCTAACCCTAACCAATAACCCATAACCCATAACCCATAACCGATTACCCATAACCCTAACCCGGTCAAGGATTCTGACATAACTATGTTATTCTGTGAACATGTGCAGGATTAATTCCAGAATTAAAACCGCGACAACCCTGACCCTAACACTTACACTGACCCTAACCCTAAACCCAGACTCTGACTCTGACCCTAAACCTAACCCTAACCCTAACCCTAACCCAAACCCTAACCCTAACCCTAACCCTAACCCTAACCCTAACCCTAACCCTAACCCTAACCCTAAACCTAACCCTAACAATAAATCTAACAATAACCCTAACCCTAAATTTAACCATAACCCTAACCCAACCCGAACCCTAACAGCAACCCCAGACCCTGTCTCGGATCCTAAACCTAATCCTAATACTAACCCAACCCTAACAATAACCCTAACCCTAAACCTAACACTAACCCTAAACCTAAACCTAACCCTAACCCTAGCCCTAACCCAAGACCCAGTCCCTGACCCTAACCCTAACCCTAACCCTAACCCTTGCCCTAACCCTAACCCTAACCCTAACCCTAACCCTAACCCTCACCCTAACCCTTACACTAACCCTAACCCTAACCCTAACCCTAACCCTAACCCTAACCCTAACGCTTACGCTAACGCTAACGCTAACGCTAACCCAACCCTAACCCTAACCCTAACCCTAACCCTAATGCTAACCCAACCCTAACCCTAACCGTACTGCTTACCCAACCCTAACCCTAACCCTAACCCAACTCAAATCTTAACCCAAACCCTAACCCTAACCCCAGACCCTGTCTCTGACCCTAACCCAAACCCTAACACTAACATTAACCCTAACCCTAACCCAACCCTAACCCTAACCCTAACCCTATCCCCAGACCCTGACTGTGACACTAACCCTAACACTCACCCAACCCTTACCCTAACCCCAGACCCTGTCTCTGACCCTAACCCGAACCCTAACCCGAACCCGAACTTTAACCCAAACCCTAACCCTTACTCTAACGCTAACCCTAACAATAACTCTAACCCTAACCCTAACCCTAACCCTAAAAATAACCCTATCCGTAACCCTAACCCAACCCTAACCCTAACCCTAAAAATAACCCTATCCGTAACCCTAACCCAACCCTAACCCTAACCCCAGACCCTGTCTCTGACCCTAACACTAACCCTAACCCTAACTCTAAAACTAACATTAACCCTAACCCTAACCCTAACGCTAACCGGAACCAATAACCCATAACCCATAACCGTTTACCCATAACCCTAACCCTGTCAAGGATTCTGAAATAACTATGTTATTCTGTGAACATGTGCAGGATGAATTCCAGTATTAAAACCACGACAACCCGGACCCTGACACTTACACTGACCCTAACCCTAAACCCAGACCCTGACTCTGACCCTAAACCTAACACTAACCCTAACCCTAACCGTAACCCTAACAATAACCCTAACACAAACCCTAACAATAACCCTAACCCTAACTTTAACCATAACCCTAACCCAACCCTAACCCTAACCGCAACCCCAGACCCTGCCTCTGACCCTAAACCTAATCCTAAAACTAACCCAACCCTAACAATAACCCTAACCCTAAACCTAACATTAACCCTAAACCTAAACCTAACCCTAACCCTAACCCAAGACCCAGTCCCTGACCCTAACACTAACCCTAACCCTAACCCTTACCCTAACCCTAACGCTAACGATAACGCTAACGCTAACGCTAACGCTAACGCTAACGCTAACGCTAACGCTAACCCAACCCTAACCCTAACCCTAACCCTAATGCTAACCCAACCCTAACCCTAACCGTACTGCTTACCCAACCCTAACCCAAACCCTAACCCAACTCTAACCTTAACCCAAACCCTAACCCTAACCCCAGACCCTGTCTCTGACCCTAACCCAAACCCAAACACTAACATTAACCCTAACCCTAACCCAACCCTAACCCTAACCCTAACCCTATCCCCAGACCCGGACTGTGACACTAAACCTAACACTCACCCAACCCTTACCCTAACCCCAGACCCTGTCTCTGACCCTAACCCGAACCCTAACACGAACCCGAACTTTAACCCGAACCCTAACCCTTATTCTAACCCTAACCCTAACAATAACTCTAACCCTAACCCTAAAAATAACCCTATCCGTAACCCTAACCCAACCCTAACCCTAACCCCAGGCCCTGTCAATGACCCTAACACTAACCCTAACCCTAACTCTAAAACTCACCCTAACCCTAACCCTAACCCTAACCCTAACCCTAACCAATAACCCATAACCCATAACCGATTACCCATAACCCTAACCCTGTCAAGGATTCTGACATAACTATGTTATTCTGTGAACATGTGCAGGATTAATTCCAGAATTAAAACCGCGACAACCCTGACCCTGACACTTACACTGACCCTAACCCTAAACCCAGACCCTGACTCTGACCCTGACCCTAACCCTAACCCTAACCCTAACCCTAACCCTAACCCTAACCCTAACCCAAACCCTAACCCTAACCCTAACCCTAACCCTAACCCTAACCCTAACCCTACGCCCAACCCTAACCCTAACAATAACATTAACAATAACCCTAACCCTAAGTTTAACCATAACCCTAACCCAACCCTAACCCTAACCGCAACCCCAGACCCTGTCTCTGACCCTAAACCTAATCCTAACAATAACCCAACCCTAACAATAACCCTAACCCTAAACCTAACACTAACCATAAACCTAAACCTAACCCTAACCCTAACCCAAGACCCAGTCCCTGATCCTATCCCTAACCCTAACCCTAACCCAGACCATAATCCTAACCCTAACCCTAACCCTAACCCTTACCCTAACCCTAACCCTAACCCTAACGCTAACGCTAACGGTAACGGTAACGGTAACGGTAACGGTAACGGTAACGGTAACGCTAACGGTAACGCTAACCCTAACCCTAACCCTAACCCTAACCCTAACCCTAACCCTAACCCTAACCCTAATGCTAACCAAACCCTAACACTAACCCTACTGCTAACCCAACCCTAACCCTAACCCAACTCTAACCTTAACCCAAACCCTAACCCTAACCCTAACCCCAGACCCTGTCTCTGACCCTAACCCAAACCCTAACACTAACCCTAACCCTAACCCTAACCCTAACCCTAACCCTAACCCTAACCCTAACCCAACCCTAACCCTAACCCTAACCCTAACCCTAACCCTAACCCTATCCCAAGACTCTGACTGTGACACTAACCCTAACACTCACCCAACCCTTCCTCTAACCCTAACCCCAGACCCTGTCTCTGACCCTAACCCGAACCCTAACCCGAACCCGAACTTTAAAACGAACCCTAACCCTAACTCTAACCCTAACAATAACTCTAACCCTAACCCTAAAAATAACCCTATCCGTAACCCTAACCCAACCCTAACCCTAACCCTAACCCCAGACACTGTTTCTGACCCTAACACTAAACCTAACCCTAACTCTAAAACTAACCCCAACCCTAACCAATAACCCATAACCCATAACCCATAACCCATAACCCATAACCCATAACCCATAACCCATAACCCTGTGAACATGTGCAGGATTAATTCCAGAATTAAAAACCGCAACAACCCTGACCCTGACACTTACACTGACCCTAAACCTAAACCCAGACTCTGACTCTGACCCTAAACCTAACCCTAACCCTAACCCTAACCCTAACAATAACCCTAACAATAACCCTAACCCTAACCCTAACCCTAACCCTAACCCTAACCAATAACCCATAACCCATAACCGATTACCCATAACCCTAACCATGTCAAGGATTTTGACATAACTATGTTATTCTGTGAACATGTGCAGGATTAATTCCAGAATTAAAACCGCGACAACCCTGACCCTGACACTTACACTGACCATAACCCTAAACTCAGACCCTGACTCTGACCCTAAACCTAACCCTAACCCTAACCCTAACCCTAACCCGAACCCGAACCCTAACCCTAACCCTAACCCTAACCCTAACCCTAACCCTAACCCTAACCCTAACCCTAACCCTAACCCTAACCCTAACCCTGACAATAACCCTAACAATAACCCTAACCCTAACAATAACCCTAACCCTAACTTTAACCATAATCCTAACCCAACCCTAACCCTAACCGGAACCCCAGACCCTGTCTCTGACCCTAAACCTAATCCTAACAATAACCAAACCCTAACAATAACCCGAACCCTAAACCTAACACTAACCCTAAACCTAAACCTAACCCTAACCCTAACCCTAACCCTAACCCTAACCCTAACCCTAACCCTAACCCTAACCCTAACCCTAACCCAAGACCCAGTCCCTGACCCTAACCCTAACCCTAACCCTAACCCTATCCCTAACCCTTACCCTAACCTTAACCCTAACGCTAACGGTAACGCTAACGCTAACGCTAACGCTAACGCTAACGCTAACGCTAACCCAACCCTAACCCTAACCCTAACCCTAATGCTAACCCAACCCTAACCCTAACCCTACTGCTAACCCAACCCTACCCTAACCCTAACCCAACTCTAACCTTAACCCAAACCCTAACCCTAACCCCAGACCCTGTCTCTGACCCTAACCCAAACCCTAACACTAACCCTAACCCTAACCCTAACCCTAACCCTAACTCAACCCTAACCCTAACCCTATCCCCAGACCCTGACTGTGACACTAACCCTAACACTCACCCAACCCTTACCCTAACCCTAACCCCAGACCCTGTCTCTGACCTGAACCCGAACCCGAACTTTAACCCAAACCCTAACCCTAACTCTAACCCTAACAATAACCCTATCCGTAACCCTAACCCAACCCTAACCCTAACCCCAGGCCCTGTCTCTGACCCTAACACTAACCCTAACCCTAACTCTAAAACTAACCCTAACCCTAACCAATAACCCATAACCCATAACCCATAACCCATAACCCAAAACCCATAACCCATAACCCATAACCCATAACCCATAACCCATAACCCATAACCCATAACCCATAACCCATAACCCATAACCCATAAACCATAAACCATTACACATAACCCATAACCCTAACCCTGTCAAGGATTCTGACATAACTATGTTATTCTGTGAACATGTGCAGGATTAATTCCAGAATTAAAACAGCAACAACCCTGACCCTGACACTTACACTGACCCTAAACCTAAACCCAGACCCTGACTCTGACCCTAAACCTAACCCTAACCCTAACCCTAAACCTAACCCTAACTTTAACCATAACGCTAACCCAACCCTAACCCTAACCGCAACCCCAGACCCTGTCTCTGACCCTAAACCTAATCCTAACACTAACCCAACCCTAACAATAACCCTAACCCTAAACCTAACACTAACCCTAAACCTAAACCTAAACCTAACACTAACCCAAGACCCAGTCCCTGACCCTAACCCTAACCCTAACCCTAACCCTAACCCTAAACCTTACCCTATCCCTAACCCTTACCCTAACGCTAACCCTAACCCTAACCCTAACCCTAACCCTAACGCTAACGCTAACGCTAACGCTAACGCTAACCCAACCCTAACCCTAACCCTAACCCTAACCCTAACCCTAACCCTAACCCTAACCATAATGCTAACCCAACCCTAACCCTAACCCTACTGCTAACCCAACCCTAACCCTAACCCTAACCCAACTCTAACCTTAACCCAAACCCTAACCCTAACGCCAGACCCTGTCTCTGACCCTAACCCAAACCCTAACACTAACACTAACCCTAACCCTAAACCAACCCTAACCCTAACCCTAACCCTAACCCTATCCCCAGACCCTGACTGTGACACTAACCCTAACACTCACCCAACCCTTACCCTAACCCTAACCCCAGACCCTGTCTCTGACCCTAACCCGAACCCTAACCCGAACCCGAATTTTAACCCGAACCCTAACCCTAACTCTAACCCTAACCCTAACAATAACTATAACTCTAACCCTAACCCTAACCCTAACCCTAACCCTAAAAATAACCCTATCCGTAACCCTAACCCAACCCTGACCCTAACCCCAGACCCTGTCTCTGACCCTAACACTAACCCTAACCCTAACTCTAAAACTAACCCTAACCCTAACCCTAACCAATAACCCATAACCCATAACCCTTAACCCATAACCCATAACCCATAACCCATAACCCATAACCCATAACCCATAACCCATAAACCATTACCCATAACCCATAACCCATAACCCATAACCCATAACCCATAACCCTAACCCTGTCAAGGATTCTGACATAACTATGTTATTCTGTGAACATGTGCAGGATTAATTCCAGAATTAAAACCGCGACAACCCTGACCCTGACCCTGACACTTACACTGACCCTAACCCTAAACCCAGACCCTGACTCTGACCCTAACCCTAACCCTAACCCTAAGCCTAACGCTAACCCTAACAATAAAAATAACAATAACCCTAACCCTAACTTTAACCCTAACCCTAACCCAACCCTAACCCTTACTGCAATCCCAGAACCTGTCTCTGAAACTAAACCTAATCCTAAAACTAACCCAAACTTAACAATAACCATAACCCTAACCCTAACACTAACCCTAACCTAACCCTAACCCTAACCCAAGACCCAGTCCCTGACCCTAACCCTAACCCTAACCCTAACCCTAACCCTAACCCTAACCCTAACCCTTAACTTCACCCTAAACCTAACCCTAAACCAACCCTAACCCTAACCCTAACCCTAACCCTAACCCTAACCCTAACCCTAAAACTAACCCTAACCCTAACCCTAACCCTAACCCTAACCCTAACTCTAACCCTAACCCTAACCCTAACCCTAACCCTAACCCCTAACCCTAAACCAAACCCTAACCCTGTCATGGTCTCTGACATAACTATGGTATTCTGTGAACATGTGCAAGATTAATTCCAGGATTAAAACTGCGACAACGCTAAACTTGACGCTAACCCTGACCCTAAGCCTATCCCCAGACCCTGACTCTGACCCTAACCCTAACCCAACCCTAACCCCAAACCCTGTCTCTGACCCTAACCCTAACCCTAACCCCATACCCTGTCTCTGACCCTAACCCTAACCCTAACCCTAACCCAAAGCGAAACCCTAACTCTAACACTAACCCTAAGCCTAACCCTAACCCTAACCCTAACCCTAACCCTAACCCTTACCCTAACCCTAACCCTAACCCTAACCCTAACCCTAACCCTAACCCTAACCCCAACCCTAACCCTAACCCCTAACCCCTAACCCCTAGCCCCTAACCCTAACCCTAACCCTGTCATGGTTTCAGACATAACTATGGTATTCTGTGAAAATGTGCAGGATTAATTCAAGGATTAAAACCGTGACAACCCTGACCCTGACGCTAACCCTGACCCTAACAATAACCCCAGACCCTAACTCTGACCCTAACCCTAACTCTAACTCTAACCCTAACCCTAACTCAAACCCTAACCCAACCCTAACCCTAACCCTAACCCTAAATCTTACCCTAACCCTAACACAACCCGAACCCGAACCCGAACCCTAACCCTAACCCTAACCACTAACCCTAAACATAACCCTCACCCTCACCCTCACCCTCACCCTCACCCTCACCCTCACCCTCACCCTCACCCTCACCCTCACCCTCACCCTCACCCTAAACCTAACCCTAACCCTAACCCTAACCCAACCCTAACCCTAACGCTAACGCTAACCCTAACCCCTAACCCTCACCCAACCCAAACCCTCACCCAACCCAAACCCTCTCCCTGTGATGGTCCCTGACATAACTATGGTATTCTGTGAACATGTGCAAGATTAATTCCAGGATTAAAACTGCAAAAACCCAGAACTTGACGGTAACCCTGACCCTAACCCTAACCCCAGACCCTGACTCTGACCCTAACCCTAACCCTAACCCTAACCCTAACCCTAACCCTAACCCTAACCCAACCCTAACACTAACACTAACCCTAACACTAACCCTAACCCTAACCCTAACCCAACTCTAACCCTAACCCTAACGCTAACCCTAACCCTAACCCCATACCCTGTCTCTGACCCTAAACCTAACCATAACACTAACCCAACCCTTAACGTAACCCTAACCCTAACCCTAACCCTAACACCAACACTAACCCTAAACCTTACCCTAACCCTAACCCTAACCGTAACCCCTAACCCCTAACCCCTAACCCTGTCATAGTCTGTGACATAACTATGGTATTCTGTGATCATGTGCAGGACTAATTTTATATAGAGCTAGTGTTAGTTTTAGTGTTATAATTTTAGTTTATATAGAGCTATTTACATCATGCAAACGGGGCCACTGCAGAGGTTTGTGTAATGTCTAATGATAGTCTATCTAATGCTGACAGGCTGATGGAATACTCTCAAGGTCAGCTCTATCAAGAGCTACCTAAGAAAGTCGCTCTAGTCCTTGTCCTTGAAGGGGAAAAGCGGATCACCTTTCCTTATCTATCAATAAGATGTGACCAAAATCACCTTTCTGACTCAGCTGCCAGATGTCAGTATCACAAAAGCAGGACACTTTTATCCTTTTCAAGGTCTGAAGATATCTTAATGTACATTAAAAGCTGAAACATTAATAGCTGAAGTTTAAAAGCATTTAAGCTCTTTCAAAGATTTGAGTAATATGCTTTCTTGCTCTTCTGTAATCTCGCTAAAGGCTATGCTACTGACTACTGTAAACAAAGACACTTCGCAAGTGACAATCTAAGCTATAATTGTGTTTTATGAGTTACATAGTTAAATGTTGTGCTACAGATCTCACAGTTGTCTCATTTAATGCGTATTGTCCTAACAAAGAGGATGGTATACAAATTATGTATTATGTATTCAAGATTTAGAAAATACAAATACTCTGGGGTTACTTCCTATGTTCTCATAGAGCTTAGAATCTTAAGAGGACTACAGATGTCACAGCAAGGTATAGTGTGTCTTCTGTACTGAAATATTATGATTTAAGTTATGATGCTTCTAACCAAATCTTTCTCCCAAGAATTAACCATATTTTCGCAGGATTTCTGTAACCTTATATTTTGAATGAAAGTGCATGGCACTAAGGAGACTTTATGAGTATATTCTGACTCAGATACTACTTTATGGAGGCATAGAGAATGTGAATGATTACTTGCTATATAAACATGTTTAAGACTAATAATGTCTAGCCATATATGATATTTTAAGGCTTTGCAACGAAAAAGCATATATTATATAATGTAAATAATTGTGTTTTTTATACTTCTACTCTTGTCCAGTATTATAAATTTATTGGCCTGTTCAAGAGATTTTCTAGGAACCAAAAGAAGTTTCTAAGAACCGTTGATTCTGGTCAAGTGGTGTCCCGCTGAACAAGATAACATATCACTTCTGAGGAAGGGATCCTTTTTAAGAGTGTAGGCACTTAACGGCCCTAACCGCAACAACCCTGACCCTGAAGCTAATCCTAACCCTAACCCCAGACCCTGACTCTGACCCTAACCCTAACCTTAGCCCAACCCTAAAACTAACACTAACCCTAACCCTAACCCCTAACCCTAACCCAAACCCTAACCCTGTGATGGTCTCTGACATAACTATGGTATTCTGTGAACATGTGCAAGATTAATTCCAGGATTAAAACTGTGACAACCCTGACCTTGACGCTAACCCTGACCCTAAGCGTAACCCCAGACCCTGACTCTGACCCTAACCCTAACCCTAACGCTAACGCTAACCCTAACCCTAACCCTAACCCTAACCCTAACCCTAACCCTAACCCTAACCCTAATGCTAACCCAACCCTAACCCTAACCCTAATGCTAACCCTAACCCTAACCCAACTCTAACCTTAACCCAAACCCTAACCCTAACCCCAGACCCTGTCTCTGACCCTAACCCAAACCCTAACACTAACCCTAACCCTAACCCAACCCTAACACTAACACTAACACTAACACTAACACTAACACTAACACTAACACTAACACTAACACTAACCCTATCCCTATACCGAACCCCTAACCCCTAACCCCTAACCCCTAACCCCTAACCCCTAACCCCTAACCCCTAACCCCTAACCGCTAACCCCTAACCCCTAACCGTAACCCAAACCCTAACCCTGTGATGGTCTCTGACATAACTATGGTATTCTGTGAACATGTGCAAGATTAATTCCAGGATTAAAACTGGGACAACCCTGACCTTGACGCTAACCCTGACCCTAACATTATCCCCAGACCCTGACTCTGACCCTAACCCGAACCCGAACCCGAACCCTAACCCGAACCCTAAACCCTAACCCTAACCCTAACCCAAACCCTAACCCTAACCCGAACCCGAACCCGAACCCGAACCCTAACCCTAACCCTAACCCTAACCCTAACCCTAACCCTAACCCTAACCCTAACCCTAACCATTACCCTAACCCTAACCCCAGACCCTGTCTCTGACCCTAACCCTAACCCTAACCCTAACCCTAACCCTATCCCAACCCTAACCCTAACCCTAACCCTAACCCCAGACCCTATATCTGTCCCTTAACCTAATCCTAACAATACTCCCAACCCTAACCCTAACCCTCCTCTAACCCTAACCCCAGACCCTGTCTCTGACCCTAACCCTAACCCTCTCCCAACCCTAACCCTAAATCTAACCCTAACCCTATCTCTAACCCTAAACCTGTAATGGTCTCTGACATCCCTATGGTATTGTGTGAACATCTGCAGGATTAATTCCATTTAGAGCTAGTACACATCATGTAAACTGGGCCATATATCTTAATGTACTAATACATTAATAGCTGAAACTGTACTTATTATCGCTTAGAGGCGTTAAAGTTCTCTCAAAGATATGAGTAATATGCTTTCTCGCTCTTCTGTAATCTCGCTAAAGGCTATGCTACTGACTACTGTAAAAACTTGGCAAGTGACTCTGCACGTGTGTTTTATGAGTTATATAGTTAAATGTTGTGCTGCAGATCTCACAGTAGTGTCTTGCTGAATAAGAAAACATATCCCTTCTCAGGAAGGGATCCTTTCTAAGAGGATGGTATACAAATCATGATCTTTCCATATATTGGAACACTGTCCATTGGATTTATAGATTCTTACAAACTAAACCTATTTGGCTTACCAATGCTAAAGAGCATCCTGAACACAGGGCTTGACCTCTGAGATAGTGTCAGAAGGTCCTCTACTTAACAGAGGGACTTCTGAACCTCCTCAGAGCAAGAGACTATTCCTGAAGGGAGACTCTCTGTACTCTGTGCGATATGCACAATGCCAATACATTGTACAGCGCATACACAGATTGGCACAGCCAAAGAGACTTTAAACAGCTTTAAGCTAACACATAGTTCAGCATTGCTGTCTAAGACTAGAAAGAATATGCATAGCATGTACATAGACAATGCCTGATCTTAATGATGATAAGAATCTTAATAGAAGTCTTTAAAGGATTCAAGACTTCGAAAATACAGATACTCTGGGATAACTTCCTATGTTCTGATAGAGCTTAGATTCTAAAGAGGACTACAGATGACACGGCAAGGTATAGTGTTTCTTCTGTACTGAAATATTATGATTTAAGTTAGGATGCTTCTAACCAAATCTTTCTCCAAAGAATTAACCATATTTTTAAAGGATTTCTGTAACCTTATATTCTGAATGAAAGTGCACGGCACTAAGGAGACTATGAGTATATTCTGACTCAGATACTCCTTTAGGGAGGCATAGTGTGAATGATTAATATAGAAACATGTTTAAGACTAGCCATATCCTAACCCTAACCCTAGTCCGCGACCCTGTCTCTGACCCTTAACCTAACCCTAACAATAACCCAACCCTAACACTAAACCCAGACCCTAAACCTAACCCTAACCCTAACCCCAGACCATGTCTCTGACCCTAACCCTAACTCTAACCCTAAGCCAACCCTAACCCTAAATCTAACCCTAACCCTATCCCTAACCCTATACCTGTAATGGTCTCTGATATAACTATAGTATTCTGTGAACATGTGCAGGATTAATTCCATTTAGAGCTAGTACACATCATGCAAACTGGGCCACTGCAGAGGTTTGTGTAATGTATAATGAAAGTCTGTGTAATGCTGACAGGCTGATGGAATACTCTCAGTGTCAGCTCTATCACTTTTCTGACAGCTGCCAGATGTCAGAATCACAAAAGCAGGACACTTTAGTCCTTCTCAGGGTCTTAAGATATCTTAATGTACATTAATAGCTGAAACAGTACTTATTATCGTTTAAAGGCATTAAAGTTCTCTCAAAGATATGAGTAATATGATTTCTTGCTCTTCTGTAATATCAAGGTCTTAAGATATCTTAATGTACTAAGAGTACATTAATAGCTGAAACTGTACTTATTATATCTTAAAGGCATTAAAGTTCTCTCAAAGATATAATATGCTTTCTTGCTCTTCTGTCATCTCGCTAAAGGCTATGCTACTGACTACTGTAAAAACTTTGCAAGTGACTCTGCACGTGTGTTTTATGAGTTATATAGTTAAATGTTGTGCTACAGATCTCACAGTAGTGTCTCATTTAATGCGTATTGCCCTAACGAAGAGGATGGTATACAAATCATGATCTTTCCATATATTGGAACACTGAGAGTCCATTGGATTTATAGATTCTTACAATAAACCTATTTGGCTTACCAATGCTAAAGTGCATCCTGAACACAGGGCTAATAGCTAGACCTCTGTGATAGTGTCAGAAGGTCCTCTACTTAACAGAGGGACTTCTGAACCTCCTCAGAGCAAGAGACTATTCCTGAAGGGAAAGGAGACTCTCTGTACTCTGTGCGATATGAGCAATTCTAATACATTGTACAGCGCATACACAGATTGGCACAGCCAAAGAGACCTTAAACAGCTTTAAGCTAACACATAGTATTTATATATTCAGCATTGCTATCTAAAACTAGGAAAAAATAAGCATAGCATTTACATAGACAATGCCTGATCTTAATGATGATCAGTTAAGAATATTAATAGAAGTCTTTAAAGGATTCAAGACTTAGAAAATACAGATACTCTGGGATAACTTCATATGTTCTCATAGATACTTAGAGGACTACAGATGACACAGCAAGGTAGAGTGTGTCTTCTGTATTGAAATATTATGATGATTTAAATTAGGATGCTTCTAACCAAATCTTTCTCCAAAGAACCATATTTTGACAGGATTTCTGTAACCTTATATTCTGAATGAAAGTGCATTGCACTAAAGATTATTATATACTGATTAAGATAATCCTTTATGGAGGCATAGAGAGTGTGAATATTACTTGCTATATAAACATGTTTAAGACTAATGATGTCTATCCTTATATGATATTTTTAGGCTTTGTAACCAGAAAGCATATATTCTATAATATAAATAAATGTGTTTTTTATACTTCTACTCTTGTCCAGTATTATAAATTTATTGTGGTGTTCAAGAGATTTTCTAGGAACCATCACAAGTTTAAAAGGAATGTTGATTCTGGTGGTGTCTCGCAGAATAAGATAACATATCCCTTCTCAGGAAGAGATCCTTTCTAAGAGTGTAGGCACTTAATGGCCCGAACCGCGATAACCCTGACCCTGACCCTAACCCTAACCCTAATCCCAAACCTTAACCCAACCCTAACCCTAACCCAAACCCTAACCCTAACACGAACCCTATCCCTCTCATGGTCTCTGACATAACTATGGTATTCTTTGAACATTTTCAGGATTAATTCCATGTAGAGCTAGTACACATCATGCAAACTGGGCCACTGAAGAGGTTTGTGTCATGTATAATGAAAGTCTGTGTAATGCTGACAGGCTGATGGAATACTCTCATGGTCAGCCCTATCAAGAGCTACCTAATAATGTCGCTCTTGTCCTTGTACGGGCAAAGCAGACCACCTTTCTTTATCTATCAATAAGATGTGACCTAAACCACCTTTCTGACTGCTGCCAGATGTCAGAATCACAAAAGGAGGACACTTTTGCCCTTCTCAAGGTCTTAATATATCTTAATGTACTAAGAGTACATTAATAGCTGAAACTGTACTTATTATAGCTTAAAGGCATTAAAGTTCTCTCAAAGATATGAGTAATATGCTTTCTTGCTCTTTTGTAATCTCGCTAAAGGCTATGCTACTGTACTGTAAACAAAGACACTTTGCATGTGACAATGTAAGTTATACTTGTGTTTTATGAGTTATATAGTTAAATGTTGTGCTACAGATCTCACAGTAGTCTCATTTAATACGTATTATCCTAACGAAGAGGATGGTATACAAATTATGTATATAACGTGATCATGTAACTCAGAAATAAGTGTTTATACTTTAAGCAACGTGCTGGAAGAAAAGGATGCCAAATATATACATAAAGATCTGAGCAGCTGCTAGTAAGCCATTTGTGCACTGCACATCATATCAGACACAGGGAATAATAAGTATCCCTCTTAATGGATAAGAAAGAGGAGATAAAGGATCTCTCTTCACCCTTAATGAGTAGAAACAGTATAAATACAGCCACAGTACATGGTCTCTGACATAAGTATGGTATTCTGTGAACATTTGCAGGATTAATTCCATATAGAGCTAGTACGCATCATGCAAACTGGGCCACTGCAGAGGTTTGTATCATGTATAATGAAAGTCTGTGTAATGCTGACAGGCTGATAGAATACTCTCAAGGTCAGCTCTGTCAAGAGCTACCTAAGAAATTCGCTCTAGTCCTTGTCCTTGAAGGGGCAAAGCAGAGCACCTTTCCTTATCTATCAAGAAGATGTGACCAAAATTACCTTTCTGACTCAGCTGCCAGAGGTCAGAATCACCCTTAATGAGTCTAGAAAGAGTATCAATACAGCCACAGTACAGCCATCACCACAGATTGTTAATGCTGGCAGACTGCAGCAGTCTGAAATAACATTTCTCCATCTCAGAGGACTGAGATGTAAAACATTGAGACTCTGATCCTTGCGTGGACAGCAGTTCTCTGAGGTATCTTGAAGTATCAAGTTCTGGATATTTCAACATATCTTACTTACAGTCTTCTTGTGAGACTGCTCTATTCCTAGAAGAGGATAGAGACCCTTAGAATTCCTATTCTTTGAATAGGAACCGAAGTGCAGTGATCTTTCCATATAGGAATACTGAGAGTCCATTGGATTTATGGATTCTTACAAACTAAACCTATTTGGCTTACCAACGCTCGCTAGACCTCTGCGATAGTGTCAGAAGGTCCTGTACTTAACAGAGGGACTTCTGAACCTCCTCAGAGCAAGAGACCAGACATGTTCCTGAAGGGAAAGGAGACTCCCTGTACTCTGTGAGATATGTACAATGCTGATACATTGTACAGCGCATACACAGATTGGCACAGCCAAAGAGACTTTAAACACCTTTAAGCTAACACATAGTATTTATAAGTTCAGCATTGCTTTCTAAAACTAGAAAGAATATGCGTAGCATGTACATAGACAATGCCTGATCTTAATGATGATCAGTTAAGAATCTTAATAGAAGTCTTTAAAGGATTCAAGACTTAGAAAATACAGATACTCTGGGATAACTTCATACTTTCTCATAGAGCTTAGATTCTTAAGAGGACTTCATTTGACACAGCAAGGTATAGTGTGTCTTCTGTACTGAAATATCATGATTTAAGTTAGGATGCTTCTATCCAAATCTTTCTCCAAAGAATTAACCATATTTTTACAGGATTTCTGTAACCTTATATTCTGAATGAAAGTGCATAGCACTAAGGATACTTTATGAGTATATTCTGACTCAGATACTCCTTGAGGGAGGCATAGAGTGTGTGAATGATTACTTGCTATAGAAACATGTTTAAGACTAATGATGTCTAGCCATATATGATATTTTAAGGCTTTGCAATCAAAAAGCAAATATTATGTAATGTAAATAAATGTGTTTTTTATACTTCTACTCGTCCAGTATTATGAATTTATGGGCGTGTTCAAGAGATTTTCTAGGAACCATAACAAGATTCTAGGAACCGTTGATTCCGGTCTAGTGGTGTCTCGCTGAACAAGATAACATATCCCTTCTCAGGAAGGGATCCTTTTTAAGAGTGTAGGCACTTAACGGCCCGAACCGCGAAACACTGACCCTGACCCTGACCTTGACGCTAATCCTAATCCTAACCCTTACCCCAGAGCCTGACTCTGACCCTAACCCTAACCCTAACCCTAACCCTAACCAAACCCAAACCCAAACCCAAACCCAAACCCTGTCATGGTCTCTGACATAACTATGGTATTCTGTGAACATGTGCAGGATTAATTCCAGGATTAAAACTGCGACAACCCTGACCTTGACGCTAATGCTGTCCCTAAACCTAACCCCAGACCCTGTCTCTGACCCTAACCCTAACCCTAACCCAACCCTAACCCTCACCCTAACCCTCACCCTCACCCTCACCCTCACCCTCACCCTCACCCTCACCCTAACCCTAACCCTAACCCTAACCCTAACCCTAACCCTAACTCTAACCCTAACCCTAACCCTAACCCTAACCCTGTCATGGTCTCTGACATAATTATGGTATTCTGTGAACATGTGCAGGATTAATACAAGGATTAAAAACTTGACAACCCTAATTTGACGCTAAACCTAACCCTAAACCTAACCCCAGACCATGACTCTGACCCTAACCTAACCCTAACACAACCCTAACCCTAACAATAACCCAACCCTAACCCTAACCCCAGACCCTAACCCTAACCCCAGACCCTGTCTCTGACCCTAACCCTAACTCTAACCCTAAATCTAACTGCTCTTGTCCGGTATTACAAATTTATTGTCGTGTTCAAGAGATTTTCTAGGAACCATCACAAGTTTATAGGAAATGTTGATTCTTGTGGTGTCTCGCTGAATAAGATAACATATCCCTTCTCAGGAAGGGATCCTTTCTAAGAGTATAGGCACAATGGCCCGAACCGCGACAACCCTGACCCTGACCCTGACCCTAGCCCTAACCCTAATCCCAAATCCTAACCCTGACCTTAACCTTAACCTTAACCTTAACCCTAACCGAACCCTAACCCTAACCCTAACCCTAACGCAAACCCTAACCCTAACACGAACCCTAACACTGTCCCTGTCTTTGAACATATGCAGGATAAATTCCATGTAGAGCTAGTACACATCATGCAAACTGGGCCACTACAGATGTTTTGTGTAAGGTATAATGAAAGTCAGTGTGATGCTGACAGGCTGATGGAATACTCTCAAGGTCAGCATCACCCTTAATGAGTCTAGAAACGGTATCAATACAGCCACAGTACAGCCATCACTACAGATTGTTAATGCTGGCAGACTGCAGCAGTCTGAAATAACATTTCTCCATCTCAGAGGCCTGAGATGTAAAACATTGAGACTCTGATCCTTGCGTGGACAGCAGTTCTCTGAGGTATCTTGAAGTATCAAGATCTGGATATTTCAACATATCTTACTTACAGTCTTCTTGTGAGACTGCTCTATTCCTAGAAGAGGATAGAGACCCTTAGAATTCCTATTCTTTGAATGGGAACCCAAGTGCAGTGATTTTTCCATATATTGGAACACTGAGAGTTCATTGGATTTATGGATTCTTACAAACGAAACCTATTTGGCTTACCAATGCTAAAGAGCATCCTGAACACAGGGCTCCCAGTATATGGAAAGATCATGATTTGTATACCATCCTCTTAGAAAGGATCCCTTCCTGAGAAGGGATATGTTTTCTTATTCAGTGAGACACTACTGTGAGATCTGTAGCACAACATTTAACTATATAACTCATAAAACACACGTGAAGAGTCACTTGCAAAGTTTTTACAGTAGTCAGTAGCATAGCCTTTAGCGAGATTACAGAAGAGCAAGAAAGCATATTACATATCTTTGAGAGAACTTTAATGCCTTTAAGCTATAATAAGAACAGTTTCAGCTATTAATGTACTCTTAGTACATTAAGATATCTTAAGACCTTGAGAAGGACAAAAGTGTCCTGCTTTTGTGATTCTGACATCTGGCAGCTGTCAGAAAAGTGGTTTAGGTCACATCTTATTGAAAGATACAGAATGGTGCTAGGAACCATCACAAGTTTCTAGGAAATGTTGATTCTGGTGGTGTCTCGCGGAATAAGATAACATATCCCTTCTCAGGAAGGGATCCTTTCTAACAGTGTTGGCACTTAACAGCCTGAACCACGACAACCCTGACCCTGACCCTAACCCTAATCCCAAACCCTAACCGTTACCCTGACCCTAACCTTAACTTTAACCCTAACCCAACCCTAACCCTAACCCTAACCCTAACCCAAACCCTAACCCTTACACGAACCCTCACCCTAACCCTAACCCCAACACTGTCAAGGTCTCTGAAATAACTATGGTATTCTTTAAACATTTGCAGGATTAATTCCATGTAGAGGTAGTACACATCATGCAAACTGGGCCACTACAGAGGTTTGTGTAGTATAATGAAAGTCTGTGTAATGCTGACAGGCCGATGGAATACTCTCAAGGTCAGCTCTGTCAAGAGCTACCAAAGAAAGTTGATCTAGTCCTTGTCCTTGAAGGGGCAAAGCAGAGCACCTTTCCTTATCAATCAAGATGTGACCAAAATCACCTTTCTGACTCAGCTGTCAGATGTCAGAATCACAAAAGCAGGACACTTTTGTCCTTCTCAAGGTCTTAAGATATCTTAATGTACTAAGAGTACATTAATAGCTGAAACAGTACTTTTATAGCTTAAAGCCATTAAAGTTCTCTCAAAGATATGAGTAATATGCTTTCTTTCTTTTCTGTAATCTCGCTAAAGGCTATGCTACTGACTAAGTAAACAAAGACACTTTGCAAGTGACAATGTAAGCTATAATTGTGTTTTGTGAGTTATATAGTTAAATGTTGTGCTACAGATCTCACAGTAGTCTCATTAAATGCGTATTGTCCTAACGAAGAAGATGGTATAGAAATTATGTATATAACGTGATCATGTAACTCAGAAATAAGCGTTTATACTTTAAGCAAAGTGGACTGAAAGGAAAGGACGCCCATAGATGGACATGGAGAGCTGAGCAGCTGCTAGTAAGCCATTTCTGCACTGCACATCATATCAGACAAAGGGAATAAAAGGTATCGCTCTTAATGGATAAGAAAGAGGAGATATATTCTGATTAAGTATATTCTGATTAAGATACTCCTCTATGGAGGCATAGAGTTTGAATGATTACTTGCTATATAAACATGTTTAAGCCTTATATGATATTTTAAGGCTTTGCAACCAAAAAACATATATTATATAATGTAAATAAATATTTTTATATAGTTCTGCTCCTCTCCAGTATTATAAATTTATTGTCGTGTTCAAGAGATTTTCTAGGAACCATCACAAGTTGCTAGGAAATGTTGATTCTCGTGATGTCTCGTGGAATAAGACAACATATCCCTTCTCAGGAAGCGATCCTTTCTAAGAGTGTAGGCACTTAATGGCCTGAACCGCGACAACCCTGACCCTAACCCTAACCCTAATCACAAACCCTAACCCTGACCCTGACCCTAACCCTAACCCAACCCTAACCCTAACCCTAACACAACCCTAACCCTAACCCTAACCCTCACACTAACCCTAACCCTGTCATGGTCAATGGTATTCTGTGAACATGTGCAGGATTAATTCCATATAGAGCTAGTACACATCATGCAAACTGGGCCACTGCAGAGGTTTGTGTAACGTATAATGAAAGTCTGTGTAATGCTGACAGGCTGATGGAATACTCTCAAGGTCAGCTCTATCAAGAGCTACCTAATAATGTCGTTCTAGTCCTTGTCCTTGAAGGGGCAAAGCAGAGCACCATTCTTTATCTATTAATAAAATGTGACCGAAACCACCTTTCTGACAGCTGCCAGATGTCAGAATCACAAAAGAAGGACACTTTTGTCCTCCTCAAGATATCTTAATGTACTGATACATTAATAGCTGAAACTGTACTTATTATAGCTTAGGCATCAAAGATATGAGTAATATGCTTTCTTGCTCTTCTGTAATCTCGCTAAAGGCTATGCTACTGACTACTCTAAACAAAGACACTTTGCAAGTGACAATGTAAGCCAGTGTTGGCGAACATATGGCACGCGTGCCACAAGCGGCACGCCGAGCCCTTTCTATGGGCACGTGTGGAGCTGCCGGGGCCCCCCGCCCGTCCCCCGCCCCCTCGTTGCGGCCTCAACACCATCTGCCTCCATTGCCCCGCTCCGCCTTAGCATCAGCAGCAGCGCCGCCGCCCCACCCAGGTGCCGCTCCAGATCGGCCGCTGCCCGCTCATGCTTGGCCCCGAGGGCTGCCCTGCCGGCCACACCGCTACACCCACTGAGTCGCCCCCGCCCCCTTCTCTGCCCCCTTGGCTGCCCGTCCTCCTCCTCCGCCCCTCCTCGTGGCCTCGGCGCACGTTATTGCTGCGCTGCAGCCAACTTTGTCAAGGGGCGGGGGCGACTCGGCGGGCGTAGCTGGCCGGCCGGCAGGGCAGCCCTCGGGGCCGATCATGAGCGGCCAGTGGCGGCGGCGGGTCCAGAGTGGCGCCTGGGTGCGGCGGCGGCGCTGCTGCTGAGGCAGAGCGGGGCGGCGGGAGGCTGGCGGGAGGCTGGCAGCGGGCGGCTCTTTCGCTTGGACTTGCCACTTAGATGCACATTTACCCCATCCAGATTCTCAAAACTGCATGGGGGGGTGTGTCTATTTGTGAAAGAGAGGTTTTGCCTTGGACTTGCCACTGAGATGCACATTTAACCCATCCAGATTCTCAAAACTGCATGGGGGGGGTTTGTTGTCTATTTGTGAAAGAGAGGTTTTGCCTTGGACTTGCCACTGAGATGCACATTTACACCATCCAGATTCTCAAAACTGCTTGGGGGGGGGTTTGTCTATTTGTGAAAGAGACGTTTTGCCTTGGACTTGCCACTGAGATGCACATTTACCCCATCCAGATTCTCAAAACTGCATGGGGGGGGTTTGTTGTCTATTTGTGAAAGAGAGGTTTTGCCTTGGACTTGCCACTGAGGTGCACATTTACCCCATCCAGATTCTCAAAACTGCATGGGGGGGTTGTCTATTTGTGAAAGAGAGGTTTTGCCGTGGACTTGCCATTGAGGTGCACATTTACCCCATCCATATTCTCAAAACTGCATGGGGGGGTTGTTGTCTATTTGTGAAAGAGAGGTTTTGCCTTGCACTTGCCACTGAGATGCACATTTACCCCATCCAGATTCTCAAAACTGCTTGGGGGGGGTTTGTCTATTTGTGAAAGAGAGGTTTTGCCTTGGACTTGCCACTGAGGTGCACATTTAACCCATCCAGATTCTCAAAACTGCATGGGGGGGGTTGTTGTCCATTTGTGAATGGGAGGTTTTGCCTTGGACTTGC
>NW_026612503.1:0-17452 GCF_029931775.1 Euleptes europaea | reverse complement strand
GTAGTGCCCCAGGGTTGTAATGCGTTCCAATCTTTGACTTACAAGGTCAGTGCTTTAAGTGTGGTTTAAGCTACAAGGGCTGGTGGGGTTATCAGTTTATTAGTTTATTCTCTAGTTTATTGATTGTGGGGCTTAATAGTAGGATTGTTGTGAAGTATAGGACGGAAGCTAGTTGTCCGATTATGATAAATGGGTCTTCGACTGGTTGTCCTCCGATTCAGGTTAGGATAGCGATAGTGGCGATTATGGTTCAAAATGTTAGTTGTGATAGTGGTCGGAATGTGCTTGTTCGTTGTTTTGAGTTGTGTGTAAGTGGGATTAGCAGTAGGATTATAATGGATATTATTAGGGCAAGTACTCCTCCAAGTTTGTTTGGGATGGAACGTAGGATGGCGTAGGCGAATAGGAAGTACCATTCTGGTTTGATGTGTGGTGGGGTTATTAGGGGGTTTGCTGGGGTAAAGTTTTCTGGGTCCCCAAGCAGTTGTGGGGAGAAAAGGGATAGGTACAGTAGTGTTATTATTATAAGGGCTGCCCCTAGCAGGTCTTTAGTTGAAAAGTATGGGTGGAACGGAATTTTATCTGAGTTTGAGTTTACCCCTGTTGGGTTGTTTGATCCCGTTTCGTGTAGGAATAGTATGTGTAGGATTGCAGTGGCTGAGATGATGAATGGCAGTAGGAAGTGGAAAGTGAAAAATCGTGTTAGTGTTGCGTTATCTACGGCGAACCCGCCTCAAATTCACTCTACTAGGGTGTTTCCTATATATGGAACTGCTGATAGTAGGTTTGTGATTACGGTAGCCCCTCAGAATGATATCTGTCCCCATGGCAGGACATAGCCCACGAACGCGGTTGCTATTACTAGGAATAGTAGGGCCACGCCGATGTTTCAGGTCTCTTTGTATAAGTATGAGCCGTAGTATAGGCCTCGCCCGATGTGTATATAAAGGCAGATAAAAAATATGGAGGCGCCGTTGGCGTGGATGTTTCGGATTAGTCAGCCGTGTTGTACGTCACGACAGATGTGGGCGATTGATGAGAATGCTGTGGAGGTGTCTGCGGTGTAGTGCATGGCCAAGAATAGGCCGGTGGAGATTTGGATTAGTAGGCACAGCCCTAACAAGGACCCAAAGTTTCATCAAGCGGAGATGTTTGATGGTGTGGGGAGGTCAATAAATGAGTTGTTTATTATTTTGATTATTGGGTGTGTTTTTCGGATTGGGGTCATTATTGGTTTTTATAGTTGAATAACAACGGTGGTTTTTCGTATCACAGGTTTTGGCATGGCCAAATGAAAATTATGTCGTACTTTGTTTTTTTTACTGTGTTGTGTATGGTGTTGGGGTTTATTGGTGTAGCGTCAAATCCTTCTCCTGTTTTTGGGGCGATGGGACTTGTAGTGTCTGCGTTGGGTGGTAGTGTGGTGTTAGTTATTTTTGGTGGGTCCTTTATTGCATTGGTGTTATTTTTAATTTATTTAGGTGGGATATTGGTAGTCTTTGCTTATTCTGTGGCACTTTCAGCAGACCAATATCCTGAGGTGTGGTTGGATTACTCTGTTTTGTATTATGTGTTTGGGTATTTTATATTAGTTTTGTTTTTAGTTTGGTACTTTGGAGGGTTGTCTATTGATGGGTGTGGGGCGTCTGGTGGGGACGATTTTGGTTTTGAGGGTACTCGGACTGATTTTAGTGGTGTTGCATTGATATATTCTTTGGGCGGGCCGTTATTATTGTTGTGTGGGGGGAGTTTAATGGTGGCCCTGTTTGTTGTCCTTGAGTTAACTCGAGGGTCGAGTTTTGGGGGGCTACGTGCGGTTTAGTAGTATGTGGTAATTGCGGCGGCTAGAGTGGCAATAAGTATGACTAGGTATGTTTTGATGTGTCCGGTGTGTGATTTGGACAGTTTTTTAGCTAGGGCGGTGTTAATTAATATGGCTGTTTTTGGGGCGATGGCCTCATATCAGATAAGGTCATTTAAGTGCATAGCGGTGTTTTGTCCGAATTGTATGTTGTATTTTGGTTGGGCTCGGTGTGCAAGGGTGTTAAAGAACCCCAGTTGTGTTGAGGATGTACTTGGTGTACTTTGTTTTGGTTTTAATAGGTTGGATGTTTGTATGGTGATATCTATAGCACATAGCAGGCCTACTAGCGTGATAATTGTGGCGGCTAGTTTTGTAATTGGGCCCATTGTTATTGTTTGGGGTGGGGTTGGTAGTATTGTTGTGGCCACAAATAGGCCAGATATAATACTTCCTATGGCGAGTCGTACTAGGGGTCGAGTCTGGCTTGGGTTTGTTTCTGCTGGGGTTGTAGTTGTGTTGTATCGAGGCTTATTTGTTTGGACATAAAAGGTTAGGCGTAGGCTGTAGGCGGCTGTAAGGGCGGTAGCAATAATAGTGGTTGATAGGGCTCAGGCGTTTAAGTGTGATGTGTTTATTGTTTCAATGATTACGTCTTTAGTGTAAAATCCAGCTAGGAAGGGGGCCCCTGTTAGGGCTAGGTTGCCGATAGTTATACAGGTTGTGGTTAGCGGTATTGTTTTTTGGGTGCTTCCTATTTTTCGGATGTCTTGTTCGTCCCCGAGATTATGAATTACTGAACCTGCGCATAGGAATAGTATGGCCTTGAAAAAGGCGTGTGTGGTGATGTGTAGGTATGTTAACTGTGGCTGGTTTAGTCCTAGTGTTAGTATTATTAGGCCGAGCTGGCTTGAGGTGGAGAAGGCAATGATCTTTTTGATATCGTTTTGTGTGAGGGCACAGAGTGCTGCAAAGGTTGTAGTTATTGCTCCTAGGCATAGGCAGAGGGTAGTTGTGGCCTGGCTGTTTTGTATTATTGGGAATAGCCGGGCCAGTAGAAAAATTCCGGCAACGACTATTGTGCTAGAGTGAAGTAGTGCTGATACTGGGGTTGGGCCTTCTATGGCTGCTGGCAGCCATGGGTGTAGCCCAAATTGGGCGGATTTTCCCATGGCTGCTAAGACTAGGCCTAGTAGTGGCAGGGTGGGGGGGGTCGTATGTGAGAATGTTTGTTGTACGTCCCATGTGTTGTAGTGTATTGCGAATCAAGCTAAAGACAGGATTAGTCCAATGTCTCCGATTCGGTTGTATATAACAGCTTGTAGGGCGGATGTGTTTGCATTGGTGCGCCCGTGCCACCACCCGATTAGTAAGAAGGATATGATGCCTACCCCTTCCCAGCCAACAAATAGTTGTAATAGGCTGTTTGCTGTTGTTATGGTTATTATGGCTAGGAGGAATAGTATTAAGTATTTTATAAATTTGTTTTTGTTCGGGTCTAGTTTTATATATCAATCTGAGAACTCCAGGATGGCCCAGGTGATAAATAGGGCTGTTGTTATAAACGTGGTAGAGTAAATATCAAATAGGAAGCTGATATTAATGTTGAAGGACGTTTGTAGTCAGGTAGCGTTGGTTATAGTTGTTTGTATTCCGTAGTTGATAAAAATATTGGTTGGAATTAGGCTTGTCAGGCAGGCAAGTTTAGTAGTTTGTGTGAAGTAGCCCGAGGCTTGTGTAATAAACATAGAGGTAATAATAGGGGCAATAAGGACTAGCAGGGTTGAAATTATGGTTGAGTAGAATAGTATGGAGGTCATGTACTTTCACTTGGAGTTGCACCAAGTAGTGTTAATGCCTAAGATTAAAGGAAGGTCTAATATCCTTTGAAAGTCTTGGGTTATAATGTGGAGTGGTCCGGAGAATTTAACTTCGGTAATTTGAATTAGCAGTTCCAATTTGTGTCGTCCCTCTCGGTATGCAAGGGGCGGGGTGCCCCTGTTGTTAAGTCCACAGCTTAGTGTTTTGATCAAACTATGCCTACTTCTGGGTGCTACAGGATTAGTTTTGGGTTTATAATTAATAGTGCCATAGGGATGAGGTGAAGGGCTATTAATAGGTGTTCTCGGGTGTTTGAGGGTGGGTGGGAGGTATTTGTTGGTGTTTTGTTTCGTTGCGTTATAATGAAGACATATAGGGAGTATAGGGCGGTTAATAGCGTCGTTAGGCCTGTTAAGATGATTGTTATGGTGGCTCAGTTTATAGCAGAAGTAATGATTATTAATTCCCCCATCAGGTTGATTGTAGGGGGTAGGGCCATGTTGGCTAAGTTTGCCATAAGTCATCATGTGGCTATAAGTGGGAGGGTGAGTTGAAGGCCCCGTGTTATTAATAAAGTTCGAGTGTGGGTTCGTTCATAGTTTGTGTTGGCTAGGCAAAATAGTATAGAAGAGGCTAATCCGTGGGCGACCATTAGAATTATTGTTCCTGAGATACTTCATGGGGTCTGAATTAGGGCTCCTGCAGTTACAAGGCCTATGTGGCTTACTGAGGAGTAGGCAATGATGGATTTTAAGTCTGTTTGACGTAGGCAAATGAGGCTGGTTATAATTATTCCCCAGAGGGCTAGAATAATGAGGGGGTAGCACATAGTTTGTGTTGTTGGGTTTAGGATTGGGGTGATTCGGATGATGCCGTATCCTCCCAGTTTAAGAAGTACGGCGGCCAGGATTATTGATCCAGCGATTGGGGCCTCAACGTGTGCTTTTGGTAGTCATAAGTGCATGGAGTATAGGGGTATTTTTACTATAAATGCTAGAAGACATGATAGTCATACTAGTGAGTTGGTTCATGTTATTAGTATTTCTGGGTGCTTTATTGACATTATTAGTGGTGTTGTGTGGTAGTTGTGGGTGTATGAATATAAAATTATTACTAATAGTGGGAGTGAGCCGGATAGTGTATAGAACAGGAAATAAGTGCCTGCGGCGAGTCGCTCTGTTTGGCTGCCCCAACGCGTGATAAGGATTAGTGTTGGGATTAGTGTTGCTTCAAATAACAGGTAGAATAGTATTAAGTTGTTTGAGGCGAATGTTAGAATTAGGGTGGTTTGTAGCAGAGCACAGGTTGATAAGAACAGGCGTTGTCGGGACTGAGGCTCTTTGGCCATGTGGCTTTGGCTTGCTACTACTATAAGTGGGAGCAATCAGGATGAAAGAATAGTCAGGGGGGTTGAGAATTGGTCGAGTGTTATCCATGTGTTGACATGTCAGATTTTTGTTAGTGTGGGGGCGTTTAATTGTCCTATTAATAGGAGTGTTGTTGTTATAGATAGGGCCGTATAAATGTGGAAGGTGTATTTAGTTGGGGCTAAAAGGGCGGTTGGGACTAGTATTACTGTTGCTATGGTTAGTTTTAGCATTTTAATAGGCTTATGGTTTTTAGGTGGTCTGTTGCGTGAGTGCGGGAGGATGCAGCTAATAGGGCCAGTCCTGCTCCTGCCTCACATGCGGACATGGTCAAGAGGGTAATTGGAAGGGTGGCAGTGGTTGACAGGTGTTGGGTTAAGGAGATAGCACTAAGTCCAATAAATAGGCTTAAAAGCAGGCCCTCGATGCATAGAAGGGCAGATACAAGATGTTTACGGTGGAGTGCTAGTCCTATAAGGCTTAGGGTAAAGATGGCTAGTATCAGTAGGTGTTGAGGTAGCATAGTTAGTGGCCCCATTATTTTGGGATGTACTAAGTCGAAATTAGTGATCTTGCTTTAGATTAGCCTCTATATTCTGCTCATTCTAGTCCTCCTTGGGATCACTCATAGACTAGGCCCAGGGCTAGTAGGGTGATAATTGTTGTAGTTCATATAAGGGTTGAATTGGGGGAGGGTAAGTTAATAGCTCACGGGGTTGGTAGGAGTAGGGCGATTTCTAGGTCAAAAAGTAGGAATAAGATAGCGACTAGAAAAAATCGCAATGAGAAAGGTAGTCGTGCTGAACCGACTGGGTCAAAGCCGCATTCGTATGGGGACAATTTTTCTGTGTCAGGGGTGGCTTGTGGTAGTCAAAAGCTAATGATGATTAGGGCGGCGGTTAGTGCGGTGGATATTAGAGTTACTATTATAATGTTTATTACTTCCTCTTAGGGTTAATTATGAGCTAAGGCTTTGTGAGTGGAAGTCACCTGTACTTTTAAATACTAAGGAAGTTATGAACCTCATCAATAGATTGAGATGTAAAGGAAGAGTCAAACAACGTCTACAAAGTGTCAGTATCATGCGGCCGCTTCGAATCCAAAGTGGTGGTCAGTGGTGAAGTGGAATTTTATTTGGCGTAGCAGGCAGACTACTAGGAAGCTAGTCCCAATGATTACATGTAGTCCGTGGAAGCCAGTGGCCACAAAAAAGGTGGTGCCATAGGCTCCGTCTGCTACTGTGAAAGAGGCCTCCAGATATTCTATAGCCTGTAGTAGTGTAAAGTAGGCCCCCAGTATGATTGTAAGCACTAGGGCCTGTATGGCCTCTTTTCGTTCTCCTCCTATGATTGAATGGTGGGCTCAGGTTACTGTAACACCTGATGCCAGTAGTACTGCGGTATTAAGTAGGGGAACTTCAAACGGGTTTAGGGGAGTAATTCCGCTTGGGGGTCAACAACCTCCAAGCTCTGGTGTAGGTGCAAGGCTTGAGTGATAGAATGCTCAAAAGAACCCGATGAAAAAGAAAACCTCTGAGGCAATGAATAAAATTATGCCATAACGAAGTCCCTGTTGAACTTGGTGGGTGTGGTGGCCTTGGTAGGTTCCTTCCCGAACAACATCTCGTCATCATTGCAGTATTGTTAATAGTATAGTGGTAAGGCCGATGGTTATTAATGTATTTGAGCCAAAGTGGAACCATATTGCGAGCCCAGAGGTTATTAATAAGGCTGCAATGGCCCCTGTTAGGGGCCATGGGCTTTGGTCTACTATGTGGAAGCTGTGGGCTTGGTGGGTCATTAAACGTTTTCTTGTAGGTAGAGACTTAATAATAGTACGAATACATATGCTTGGATCATTGCAACAGCGACTTCTAGGGCGGTTAACAATAGGAGGGTGACTGAGGTTAGCACTGATACTGATGGTATTAATGGCATTAATACAAGTGTGGCTGTTGAGATAAGTTGGATTAACAGGTGTCCTGCAGTTAGGTTTGCAGTAAGACGCACCCCCAGGGCTAGGGGTCGAATTAATAGGCTAGCTGTTTCGATAATTACTAAAATTGGAACTAGCGGGGTGGGTGTGCCCATGGGTAGTAGGTGTCCGATGGAGGCGGTGGGCTGGTTTCAAAGCCCAACAAGTACTGTAAATAGTCATATTGGTAGGGCCAGGCTTATGTTTATGGATAGTTGTGTGGTGGGGGTAAATGTGTATGGTAATAGCCCTAGCAGGTTGATTGTTAATAGGTATAACAAAATTGTTAATAGAAGCAGTGCTCAGGGGTGTCCTGTCTTACTGATTGGGGATATTAGTTGTTTTGTGGCGGTTTTTATTAGTCATAGTTTTAGTGCCCATGTGCGGCTTGGTATTAGATGTGTTTGTGAGTGAAATAGTGTTGTTGGGGCCAGTAGGGCAAGCAGGATTAATGGGACTCCTATTATCTGTGGGGTTGCGAATTGGTCGAATAGGTTTAACATCATAATCAGGATCAGCATGGGGGCTGGGTGCTTAGGGGTTTTGTAGTTGGTTGGTTGGCTATCTGGTGTTTTAACAGCTTTGGTTTTATTATAAGGAGGGTGATAAACCATACGGTTAACATAATTATAAGTCACGGAGCGGGGTTTAGTTGGGGCACGTCTTTAAGTGGTTATTGTTCCAATCTTTGGCTTAAAAGGCCAATGCTATTATGTAAAGCTTCTTAAAGATTGAAGTATCATGTTAGACCATAATTCGAAGTTGTCTAGGGTGGTGGCTTCTACTACAATGGGCATAAAGCTGTGGTTTGACCCGCAGATTTCTGAGCACTGGCCGTAAAATAGGCCTGGGGAAGCTGTAGTAAATGTTGTCTGGTTTAGTCGCCCAGGGATTGCATCGGTTTTAATGCCTAGTGAGGGGACGGCTCAAGAGTGAAGGACGTCTTCGGCTGAAATTAACATGCGGATCGGGGACTCTACGGGTACAACTATTCGGTGGTCTGTCTCTAGTAGTCGAATGGCCCCTGATCACAGGTCTGTTGTTGGGGTCATATAGGAGTCAAATGTTAGGTTTTCATAGTCTGTGTATTCGTAGCTTCAATATCATTGGTGTCCAAGGGCCTTAATTGTTAGGTGTGGGTTGTTAATCTCATCTATTAGGTACAGGATTCGTAAGGACGGCAGTGCAATTATGATTAGAATGATAGACGGCAGGACTGTTCAGATTATTTCAACTGCTTGGGCATCTATTGTGTTAGTGTGCGTTAGTGTGGTTGTTATTATAAGAGAGATAATATATAGGACGAAGGCGCTGATAAGGAATACGATTATAAGTGCGTGGTCGTGGAAGTGGAGGAGCTCTTCTATGATGGGGGATGCTGCGTCTTGGAATCCTAGTTGGGCAGGTTGTGCCATTGAGTCTCACAGGGGTTAGACTGTAATTTAGCCCTGACAGTGCTATGTAATAATTTACTAGAGGCTCGTGTTTGATAAGAGAGGGGTACGCAGTGGGCGTACGTTTAGCTTGAAACTAAAAGGTGGGGGTTCGAGTCCCTCGTCTCTTGGCAGGTTAAGATTGGACAAAGGCTGGTTCTTCATACGTGTGGTATGGGGGCGGGCAGCCGTGGAGTCACTCTAGGTTGACGTGTGTTAGTTCTGTGTTATTTGGGGTCCGTTTGGCAGAAAATGCCTCTCAGATAATATATATTATTATGATGACGGCAACAAGTGATGTTAGTGATCCAATTGATGAGACAGTGTTCCATAGTGTGTAGGCGTCTGGGTAGTCTGAGTACCGTCGTGGCATTCCAGCAAGACCTAAAAAGTGTTGGGGGAAGAATGTTATGTTTACGCCAATAAATATAACCCCGAATTGGGCTTTTGTTAAAGTGCTATGTAATGAGAAGCCAGTAAATAGTGGAAATCAGTGTACGAATCCGCCTATAATTGCAAATACTGCTCCTATAGATAAGACGTAGTGGAAGTGTGCGACTACGTAGTATGTGTCATGTAATACAATATCCAGGGATGAGTTTGCTAAGACGATCCCGGTTAGTCCGCCCACGGTAAACAGGAAGATAAAGCCAAGAGCCCACAGCAAGGCTGCGTCTCATTTGATTAGTCCGCCATGAAGGGTTGCTAACCAGCTGAATACTTTTACCCCAGTTGGGATTGCAATAATTATTGTGGCAGAGGTAAAGTATGCGCGGGTGTCTACATCCATGCCAACTGTGAATATATGGTGGGCTCAGACGATAAAACCAAGGAATCCGATAGAGACCATGGCCCACACCATGCCCATGTAGCCAAAGGGCTCTTTTTTACCAGCGTAGTATGCTACGATGTGGGAGATCATACCAAATCCGGGTAAAATTAAGATGTAAACTTCTGGGTGCCCAAAAAATCAGAACAGGTGTTGGTATAGCACGGGGTCTCCTCCGCCTGCCGGGTCAAAGAAGGTGGTGTTTAGGTTTCGGTCTGTTAATAGTATTGTGATGCCGGCAGCTAGTACTGGCAGAGACAGTAGAAGAAGTACTGCGGTGATAAGTACAGATCATACGAAGAGGGGGGTGTTGTATTGAGTTATTGCTGGGGCTTTTATATTAATGCAGGTGGTAATAAAGTTAATAGCCCCCAGGATGGAAGAAACCCCTGCTAGGTGCAGGGAAAAAATTGTCAGGTCTACGGATGCTCCTGCATGGGCCAGGTTGGCAGCTAGTGGTGGGTAGACGGTTCAGCCAGTTCCTGCCCCGGCTTCAACTCCGGAAGAGGCCAGTAAAAGGAGTAGTGAGGGGGGCAGGAGTCAAAAGCTTATGTTGTTTATTCGTGGAAAAGCCATGTCTGGGGCCCCAATTATTAGTGGAACCAGCCAGTTTCCGAAGCCCCCGATCATTACGGGTATTACCATGAAGAAGATTATTACAAAAGCATGGGCGGTTACAACCACATTATAGATTTGGTCGTCCCCAAGAAGGGTTCCAGGCTGGCTAAGCTCAGCTCGAATTAGCAAGCTTAGGCCAGTGCCGGCTATTCCGGCCCAGGCGCCAAAAAGTAGATACAGGGTGCCGATGTCTTTGTGGTTTGTCGAAAAAAATCAACGATTGATGGTCACAGGTAGGATGGCCGAGGGCAAGGCGGTGAGCTGTAGTCTCACAGACAGAGGTTTGAGTCCTTTTCGTACCAAGCTCCGTAGCGTAGAACGCAACAAAATGCAAGTTTGGAGACGCACCCAAAAAGGTGCCGGGGCTTCTCCCGTTTTTCTATAACGGGAGAAGGTAGATTGAAGCCCGCTGGATAGGGTGTTTAGTTGTTAACTAAAGTTTTATGGGATCAAAGCCCGTCGGTCTAGGGAGGTCTTAGCTTAATTAAAGTGTCTGAGTTGCATTCAGGAGATGTATATTAGTGTTTTACAGGCCTTCAGGGAATAAGATGTGTTTCTTGTTTGGGGCTTTGAAGGCCCCTGGTTTAAATAGTTAACCTAAGTCCCTGGGGGTGGGGCGGGGTTTATATGTTGTATAGTAGTGGTGTGATTGGTAGAAGGAGGGCTGTTGTAGTAGTTGCCGTGGTTATTAGGTGTGTGTGGTTGTTTTTGAATCGTCATGTGTTTTTTGTTGTGGTTGTGGTGGGCGGGTTTGTTAGTGTAGTGAAATAGGCTAGGCGGGTATAAAAGAATAGGCTTGGTAGGCTTATTAGGGCTAATGTTGTGGCTAGTGGGGTTAGCTGGTGTAGTGTTAGTTCTTTGATAATTAGCAGTTTTGGCATGAACCCTGTTAGGGGGGGAAGGCCCCCTAGTGATATTAGTGTTAGTATTATTATGGTTAAAAGTGTAGAGGAGTTAGACCAGGTGGTAGTAAGGTCTGTGATGTTTTTTGTTGATGCTGTTAATATAGAGGTAAATATTGCTGTGGTTGCGGCTAAATAGATAATTATGGTTAGTGTTGTAAGGCTGTGGCCCATAGTTAGGGCAATTGTTAATCATCCCATATGGGCGATTGAGGAGAAGGCCATGATTTTTCGGAGTTGTGTCTGATTTAGGCCTGACCACCCCCCAATTATTGTGGATAGGAGTCCCAGCACTAGGACCAGGTTTAGTGATAGGTGGTTGTGTATTATATAAAGTAGGGCTAGGGGGGCAAGTTTTTGTCATGTTGATATGATTAGGGCGGTTATTATTGTAGACCCCTGCAGGACCTCTGGGTATCAGAAGTGTGTTGGTGCCAAGCCTAGTTTTATTGCGATGGCTACTGTTAAAATTAGTGCAGTTGAGTTGTGCGTTGGCTGTATAATTGTTCATTGTCCGGTCTGTCAGGTGTTGATCAGGCTGGCCAGGAGGATTAGGGCAGCGGCTGCAGCTTGTGTTAGGAAATATTTTGTGGCGGCTTCTGTTGCTCGTGGGTGGTGTTGTTTAGTAATGTGTGGTAGTATGGCTAGTGTATTGATTTCTAGTCCAAGTCATGCAAGTAGTCAGTGGTGGCTTGATGTGGTGATGATGGTGCCTGTCGCTAGGCTTGAGATTAGGATTGTTTGTGTTATTGGGCTTATTAGTATAGGAAGGGTTGTGTACCAACATTGTCGGGGTATGGGCCCGAAAGCTTTATTAGCTGACTTTACTAGTAGGTAGTATAATTGGAAGTACACGAAGTTTTGGGCTTCGTAGTGCAGGTTCGTAGCCTGTCTTTCTAAGGAAGTGGGAGGGGCGAGTCTCCATATCATACTCTATCAAAGTAGTCCTTAATGTTTCGGGCACACTGCCAAAGTTTGGGTTATGTTAGTGGGGGGGTGCCTGATATTGAAATGGGTGTGGCAATGTATCAGACGCAAAGGGCTAGGGTTAGTGGTAGGAAGTTTTTTCAAAGTAGGTGCATTAGTTGGTCATATCGAAATCGTGGATATGATGCGCGGATTCACAGGAAGCCCAGTGTTAACATGCAGGTTTTAATCATAATATTTATTGAAAATAGTTCTGGGGTGTTGGGGCAGTTTGGGCCTAGGAATAGGATACATGAGAGGGTGTTTATTATTAAGATGTTTGCGTATTCTGCTAGGAAGAATAGTGCGAATGGGCCGGCTGCGTATTCAACATTAAATCCTGAGACAAGCTCTGACTCGCCTTCGGTTAGGTCGAATGGGGCCCGGTTTGTTTCTGCAATTGTTGAGATGTATCATATTATTATTAGTGGTCATACACATGTTGCTAATCACGTGTTTTTTTGTGTTGTTAGCAGGGTTTGTATTGAAAATCCCCCCGTGAATATTATGGTTGATAGTACAATGATTCCTATTGTTACCTCATAAGAGATAGTTTGTGCGACTGCCCGTAGGGCGCCAACGAGGGCGTATTTTGAGTTTGTTGCTCACCCAGATCATAGAATTGAGTATACAGCAAGGCTTGAGATAGCCAGTAGTATTAATAGGCCTAAATTAGCGTCCATGATGGGGTTTGGTATTGGAATGGGGGCTCAAATTGTTAGTGACAGTAGTAGTGCTAGTATTGGTATGGCTAAAAATAGTGTTGGTGTTGATGCCGTTGGTCGGATGGGTTCTTTGGTGAAAAGTTTTAGTCCGTCTGCAATTGGTTGTAGTAGGCCGTAGGGCCCTACAATGTTTGGGCCCTTGCGTAGTTGTATGTAGCCTAGGGTTTTTCGTTCTAATAGGGTTAGGAAGGCAACTGCTAGTAGGATTGGGATGATGAGTGTTAGTGGGTTAACTACTAGGGTTATTGTGGTTTTAATTATTAGGGAGAAGATTTGAGCTTCTGTTGTAAGGGCTTAGGCCTTTTGCATAATTACCTGGCTCTGCCACCCTAAAGCGTGGCCCTGGTCTTAGGCCGCTGGTTTTGATAAATGGGCTCTTTAGTGTGGGTAAGAGCTTGGTATTAGCACGTGGGGGTCCTATTGGTGCTTCTCCCTGGGTCCTTTCGTACTGAAGGGAGAAAAACATAGATAGAAACCGACCTGGATTTCTCCGGTCTGAACTCAGATCACGTAGGACTAGTTAATCGTTGAACAAACGAACCCTTGGTAGTGGCTGCACCACCAGGATGTCCTGATCCAACATCGAGGTCGTAAACCCTCTTGGCGATAGGGGCTCTAAAAGAGGATGGCGCTGTTATCCCTGGGGTAACTTGGTTCGTTGATCTGTGTTACAGGGTCAATTTTATGGTGGTCTCATTGGCTTGTGGGTCTTTGATAGATTTTTGGTCTGTGGTCTTGGAAGTTTTGTTTATTTCCGAAGTCGCCCCAACTAAAAACAAGGCTAAGGGGGGGGGGTAGAGGCCCCGTGGTTATTAGTTTTTGTTTTAAGCTCCACAGGGTCTTTTCGTCTTATGTTTACATCCTAGCTTTTTAACTAGGGGATCAAGTTCATTGATCTGCTTTAGGAGACAGTTGGGCCCTCATTTAGCCGTTCATACTAGTCATTATTTAAGTGACAAGTGATTACGCTACCTTTGCACGGTTAGAATACCGCGGCCGTTTAAAAGATCACTGGGCAGGCAGCACCTTTAATACTTGTGTGGCTAAAGGCTATGTTTTTGGTAAACAGTTGGGGCCCTAAGTGGCTGAGTTCCTTTTGTGGCGTTTAATCTGTCTGTGCTGCACTCCTGTGTTGGGTTAACAGGGGGTTATATTATATGGTTAAAAAGTGTGTTAAATTTTTCCATTTGTGGTCTGTTATTTACTGGTAGTTTATCTATTTCCAGTTTATGGGGGTGCATGTAGAGAGCGGGGCTCTTATTACTAATTTTAACAGTGGTGTCTCTATTGTGGTAGAGTAGCTCAGTTAAGTGGTCTAGGGGTTCTTGGTTTGTTTAGTATCTTTAAGATTGTGTGCTGTGACGCGTTTAGTTTTTGGTGGCTGCTTTAAGGCCAACTGGTGTGTTTTATTTGGTGTTTTCCTCTAGGATTGGTTGTTTTCAATTACAATAAGGCTGTACCCTTATTGTATATAGTATAGGAGTGACAGTGGTAAATATGCTTGTATTTAGGTTCAGGCGTCCTATAGTTGAACTAGAATTCTTTTATTGAGCAACCAGCTATCACCAGGCTCGATAGGCGTGTCACCTCTACCTAGCAGTCTCTCCAGCCTTTTGCCACAGGGACGGGTGTACTCAAAAAGTTGCTGTTAGGTAGCTCGTCTGGGTTCGGGTGAGCAGGTTTTAGTGCGCTTTATCTGTATTTGCTTATTAAACCATGATGCAAAAGGTACAAGGTCAGATCTTTGCTTTGTTGGTGCTTGGGGTTTTTCATAGTTCTTTCATTGTTCCCTTGCGGTACTATATGCTATTGCGTCAAGTGGGTGTTTTCTATCGCCTAAAAATATACTGGTACTGGGTTAAATGGTTTGGTTTATAGTGGGGCTTGAGGTTTTGAACTGTTTGTTGAGCTGTGGAGTTTGGGCTCAAGCGGGTTTTTGTTTAAACGTTTTTCAATTGTAAGTTGAATGCTTTATATAAGTGTAAGCTACCTCTTGATTTAGTGGCCAAGTGCACTTTCCAGTACACTTACCTTGTTACGACTTGCCTCATCTGTTGGTGTTTTGTTTTTTATAAAGTGTGGTTTATTAGTTCTTGAGGAGGGTGACGGGCGGTGTGTACGTGTCCCATGGCAGGCTTCAAACAGGCTTATCTTGCTTGTTTTACTGCTAAATCCACCTTCTGGTGAAGGTTTCATGTCACTTGTGGTGTTTTCTAGTGTAGAAAATGTAGCTCATCTCTGCCCCCTTATATGCTACACCTTGACCTGACGTGTTAAATGTTATCTATCTTACTTACGGCAGTTCTTTCATAAGGTAGGTTTGCGACGGCGGTATATAGGCTGGGTAAAGGCAAAAGGGGGTAAGGTTTGGCGTGGAGTATCGATTATAGGACAAGCTCCTCTAGGTTGGTTTGGGGCACCGTCAAGTCCTTAGAGTTTTAAGTTTTTCACTTGTAATTCTCTGGCGAGTTGCTAGTGTAAGGTGCAAGTTTGGTTTATGGCCAAGCATAATAGGGTATCTAATCCTAGTTTGGGCCTTGGCTTTCGTGAGTCGATGGGGCTTAATTAATTGTGGGAGGGGTGGAGTTGTTTTTGCATTGGTTAGTATTTTACAACGTAGGTGCAGCTCAGCCTTCTTTTATTAAGTTTTAGGGGTCTAGTCACTTTTTACGCCGAGTATTATTATTTTGGGGCTTTCGTATAACCGCGGTGGCTGGCACGAAATTTACCGCCCCGTCTGGTTTAACTGTGGCTAAGTCAAGCTTTATGGCTTATACATTAATGTTTATCACTGCTGGGCCCCGTGTGGGTGTGGCGGTGCTAGGTGTCTGGGGCTAAATAGTGTGGTGTGCCTGATACCTGCTCCTGGCCTAGTGGGTAGGCACTGTGTGGGGGTTTGCACAGGGGTGTGGAGGCTTGCATGTGTAATTCGAGTTAAAAATAATAATAAGTTTAGGACCAAAACGGTGTGTTTCCGGGAAATTACTAGGATCCATAACGGCAACTTCAGGGCCGTGCTTTAGTATTATTTAAGCTACAGTAACGGAGTTGCCGTTGTGTGGTTTAGTGTGTGTAATATATATATATATATATATATATATATATATACATTTTGGGGTTTTATTTTGTGTGTGGGGAGCTGCGATTTTTGTTCTTGTGGTATTATGGCAAGTCTTGGATCGCAACTAAGAAAAAATTTTTGCAATTAAATCTCGTTTTAGGGGTTTGGCGAGAAGCACTTTAATTGCAGGGAAAAATTCTTAGTGGGGGGTAAGGGGGGTTTGCCGGAGGTAGCCGTGTGAGTATGGGCGTGTTCGGGGCGTGGGTGTGTGTGGGTGTATGTGGGTGTATGGGGGGCGTGTGTGTGTGTGTGTGTGTGTGTGTGTGTGTGGGTGGGTATGGGTATGGGTATGGGTATGGGTATGGGTGTGGGTATGGGTATGGGTATGGGTGTGGGTATGGGTGTAGGTGTAGGTGTAGGTGTAGGTATAGGTATAGGTATAGGTATAGGTGTCGTGTTTATTCATTGGTTTTTAGTCTAGTAAATAATTATATGTCCTTCGAGCATGAATAATTTACCCCTGGGTGGGCTTGTGGGATCGTGGGCCATCTTGCACCGTAGGTTCAGCAGAGTTGTTAGTTGACAGCCACTGGAAATGAGGTTGTGATATACCACCCTAAAAATAAAAATACCAGCCGCATGACAGCACAGGGATGCTATGAGTATGAGGAGACGTGTAACTAATCCTAGCAACCAAAGGCCTCTTAAAAGGCACGAGTGATACGTCAGCGATTAATGGACTTGACCTCACAGAACCAGAGGCCTTGGAAAGGGCACTGTGTGTTAGTCTACATTTCATGGACTACGAGACTGGGCACCTGGTGTGCGAATACAAGGATTGATGATCTCTCGGGATATGTCCGGTAAAGAATCAATATGTCTTAAATACATGGATTTATTAATCCACGCTTATTTGATGATATGTACTATGTAAAATCAATGATAGGATGTACTGGGACAATATTCATGGGGCAGATAGATGTATGTTGATTATACATAGTATGTATTATGTAAAATTAATAATAATATGTACTGGGACAATATTCATGGGGCAAATAAATGTATGTTGATTATACATAGTATGTAAAGGGGGACCCCCCATAACCCTAGACACTAATGGAGGTCCTGGAGTTTATAAGGTTGTTAAATGGCCATATAGGCTCCACCCCCGTGTGGGGGTGAAGCCTATTTGGGTGGGGTGGTCTCAGAAAATAGTTTAAGTGAAAACACTAGTTTTGGGGACTAGAGTTAAGAGTTGAGTCTTTTTTTTGATATACTGCGGGCGGAGGCCTTGGAGTTTATAAGGTTGTTAAGTGGCCATATAGGCTCCACCCCCGTGTGGGGGTGAAGCCTATTTGGGTGGGGTGGTCTCAGAAAATAGTTTAAGTGAAAACACTAGTTTTGGGGACTAGAGTTAAGAGTTGAGTCTTTTTTTGATATACTGCGGGCGGAGGCCTTGGAGTTTATAAGGTTGTTAAGTGGCCATATAGGCTCCACCCCCGTGTGGGGGTGAAGCCTATTTGGGTGGGGTGGTCTTAGAAAATAGTTTAAGTGAAAACACTAGTTTTGGGGACTAGAGTTAAGAGTTGAGTCTTTTTTTTGATATACTGCGGGCGGAGGCCTTGGAGTTTATAAGGTTGTTAAGTGGCCATATAGGCTCCACCCCCGTGTGGGGGTGAAGCCTATTTGGGTGGGGTGGTCTTAGAAAATAGTTTAAGTGAAAACACTAGTTTTGGGGACTAGAGTTAAGAGTTGAGTCTTTTTTTTGATATACTGCGGGCGGAGGCCTTGGAGTTTATAAGGTTGTTAAGTGGCCATATAGGCTCCACCCCCGTGTGGGGGTGAAGCCTATTTGGGTGGGGTGGTCTCAGAAAATAGTTTAAGTGAAAACACTAGTTTTGGGGACTAGAGTTAAGAGTTGAGTCTTTTTTGTATGTGGGGGTGTGAGTAGTGCC
>NW_026612502.1:0-17453 GCF_029931775.1 Euleptes europaea | reverse complement strand
GTTTATAAGGTTGTTAAGTGGCCATATAGGCTCCACCCCCGTGTGGGGGTGAAGCCTATTTGGGTGGGGTGGTCTTAGAAAATAGTTTAAGTGAAAACACTAGTTTTGGGGACTAGAGTTAAGAGTTGAGTCTTTTTTTTGATATACTGCGGGCGGAGGCCTTGGAGTTTATAAGGTTGTTAAGTGGCCATATAGGCTCCACCCCCGTGTGGGGGTGAAGCCTATTTGGGTGGGGTGGTCTCAGAAAATAGTTTAAGTGAAAACACTAGTTTTGGGGACTAGAGTTAAGAGTTGAGTCTTTTTTGTATGTGGGGGTGTGAGTAGTGCCCCAGGGTTGTAATGCGTTCCAATCTTTGACTTACAAGGTCAGTGCTTTAAGTGTGGTTTAAGCTACAAGGGCTGGTGGGGTTATCAGTTTATTAGTTTATTCTCTAGTTTATTGATTGTGGGGCTTAATAGTAGGATTGTTGTGAAGTATAGGACGGAAGCTAGTTGTCCGATTATGATAAATGGGTCTTCGACTGGTTGTCCTCCGATTCAGGTTAGGATAGCGATAGTGGCGATTATGGTTCAAAATGTTAGTTGTGATAGTGGTCGGAATGTGCTTGTTCGTTGTTTTGAGTTGTGTGTAAGTGGGATTAGCAGTAGGATTATAATGGATATTATTAGGGCAAGTACTCCTCCAAGTTTGTTTGGGATGGAACGTAGGATGGCGTAGGCGAATAGGAAGTACCATTCTGGTTTGATGTGTGGTGGGGTTATTAGGGGGTTTGCTGGGGTAAAGTTTTCTGGGTCCCCAAGCAGTTGTGGGGAGAAAAGGGATAGGTACAGTAGTGTTATTATTATAAGGGCTGCCCCTAGCAGGTCTTTAGTTGAAAAGTATGGGTGGAACGGAATTTTATCTGAGTTTGAGTTTACCCCTGTTGGGTTGTTTGATCCCGTTTCGTGTAGGAATAGTATGTGTAGGATTGCAGTGGCTGAGATGATGAATGGCAGTAGGAAGTGGAAAGTGAAAAATCGTGTTAGTGTTGCGTTATCTACGGCGAACCCGCCTCAAATTCACTCTACTAGGGTGTTTCCTATATATGGAACTGCTGATAGTAGGTTTGTGATTACGGTAGCCCCTCAGAATGATATCTGTCCCCATGGCAGGACATAGCCCACGAACGCGGTTGCTATTACTAGGAATAGTAGGGCCACGCCGATGTTTCAGGTCTCTTTGTATAAGTATGAGCCGTAGTATAGGCCTCGCCCGATGTGTATATAAAGGCAGATAAAAAATATGGAGGCGCCGTTGGCGTGGATGTTTCGGATTAGTCAGCCGTGTTGTACGTCACGACAGATGTGGGCGATTGATGAGAATGCTGTGGAGGTGTCTGCGGTGTAGTGCATGGCCAAGAATAGGCCGGTGGAGATTTGGATTAGTAGGCACAGCCCTAACAAGGACCCAAAGTTTCATCAAGCGGAGATGTTTGATGGTGTGGGGAGGTCAATAAATGAGTTGTTTATTATTTTGATTATTGGGTGTGTTTTTCGGATTGGGGTCATTATTGGTTTTTATAGTTGAATAACAACGGTGGTTTTTCGTATCACAGGTTTTGGCATGGCCAAATGAAAATTATGTCGTACTTTGTTTTTTTTACTGTGTTGTGTATGGTGTTGGGGTTTATTGGTGTAGCGTCAAATCCTTCTCCTGTTTTTGGGGCGATGGGACTTGTAGTGTCTGCGTTGGGTGGTAGTGTGGTGTTAGTTATTTTTGGTGGGTCCTTTATTGCATTGGTGTTATTTTTAATTTATTTAGGTGGGATATTGGTAGTCTTTGCTTATTCTGTGGCACTTTCAGCAGACCAATATCCTGAGGTGTGGTTGGATTACTCTGTTTTGTATTATGTGTTTGGGTATTTTATATTAGTTTTGTTTTTAGTTTGGTACTTTGGAGGGTTGTCTATTGATGGGTGTGGGGCGTCTGGTGGGGACGATTTTGGTTTTGAGGGTACTCGGACTGATTTTAGTGGTGTTGCATTGATATATTCTTTGGGCGGGCCGTTATTATTGTTGTGTGGGGGGAGTTTAATGGTGGCCCTGTTTGTTGTCCTTGAGTTAACTCGAGGGTCGAGTTTTGGGGGGCTACGTGCGGTTTAGTAGTATGTGGTAATTGCGGCGGCTAGAGTGGCAATAAGTATGACTAGGTATGTTTTGATGTGTCCGGTGTGTGATTTGGACAGTTTTTTAGCTAGGGCGGTGTTAATTAATATGGCTGTTTTTGGGGCGATGGCCTCATATCAGATAAGGTCATTTAAGTGCATAGCGGTGTTTTGTCCGAATTGTATGTTGTATTTTGGTTGGGCTCGGTGTGCAAGGGTGTTAAAGAACCCCAGTTGTGTTGAGGATGTACTTGGTGTACTTTGTTTTGGTTTTAATAGGTTGGATGTTTGTATGGTGATATCTATAGCACATAGCAGGCCTACTAGCGTGATAATTGTGGCGGCTAGTTTTGTAATTGGGCCCATTGTTATTGTTTGGGGTGGGGTTGGTAGTATTGTTGTGGCCACAAATAGGCCAGATATAATACTTCCTATGGCGAGTCGTACTAGGGGTCGAGTCTGGCTTGGGTTTGTTTCTGCTGGGGTTGTAGTTGTGTTGTATCGAGGCTTATTTGTTTGGACATAAAAGGTTAGGCGTAGGCTGTAGGCGGCTGTAAGGGCGGTAGCAATAATAGTGGTTGATAGGGCTCAGGCGTTTAAGTGTGATGTGTTTATTGTTTCAATGATTACGTCTTTAGTGTAAAATCCAGCTAGGAAGGGGGCCCCTGTTAGGGCTAGGTTGCCGATAGTTATACAGGTTGTGGTTAGCGGTATTGTTTTTTGGGTGCTTCCTATTTTTCGGATGTCTTGTTCGTCCCCGAGATTATGAATTACTGAACCTGCGCATAGGAATAGTATGGCCTTGAAAAAGGCGTGTGTGGTGATGTGTAGGTATGTTAACTGTGGCTGGTTTAGTCCTAGTGTTAGTATTATTAGGCCGAGCTGGCTTGAGGTGGAGAAGGCAATGATCTTTTTGATATCGTTTTGTGTGAGGGCACAGAGTGCTGCAAAGGTTGTAGTTATTGCTCCTAGGCATAGGCAGAGGGTAGTTGTGGCCTGGCTGTTTTGTATTATTGGGAATAGCCGGGCCAGTAGAAAAATTCCGGCAACGACTATTGTGCTAGAGTGAAGTAGTGCTGATACTGGGGTTGGGCCTTCTATGGCTGCTGGCAGCCATGGGTGTAGCCCAAATTGGGCGGATTTTCCCATGGCTGCTAAGACTAGGCCTAGTAGTGGCAGGGTGGGGGGGGTCGTATGTGAGAATGTTTGTTGTACGTCCCATGTGTTGTAGTGTATTGCGAATCAAGCTAAAGACAGGATTAGTCCAATGTCTCCGATTCGGTTGTATATAACAGCTTGTAGGGCGGATGTGTTTGCATTGGTGCGCCCGTGCCACCACCCGATTAGTAAGAAGGATATGATGCCTACCCCTTCCCAGCCAACAAATAGTTGTAATAGGCTGTTTGCTGTTGTTATGGTTATTATGGCTAGGAGGAATAGTATTAAGTATTTTATAAATTTGTTTTTGTTCGGGTCTAGTTTTATATATCAATCTGAGAACTCCAGGATGGCCCAGGTGATAAATAGGGCTGTTGTTATAAACGTGGTAGAGTAAATATCAAATAGGAAGCTGATATTAATGTTGAAGGACGTTTGTAGTCAGGTAGCGTTGGTTATAGTTGTTTGTATTCCGTAGTTGATAAAAATATTGGTTGGAATTAGGCTTGTCAGGCAGGCAAGTTTAGTAGTTTGTGTGAAGTAGCCCGAGGCTTGTGTAATAAACATAGAGGTAATAATAGGGGCAATAAGGACTAGCAGGGTTGAAATTATGGTTGAGTAGAATAGTATGGAGGTCATGTACTTTCACTTGGAGTTGCACCAAGTAGTGTTAATGCCTAAGATTAAAGGAAGGTCTAATATCCTTTGAAAGTCTTGGGTTATAATGTGGAGTGGTCCGGAGAATTTAACTTCGGTAATTTGAATTAGCAGTTCCAATTTGTGTCGTCCCTCTCGGTATGCAAGGGGCGGGGTGCCCCTGTTGTTAAGTCCACAGCTTAGTGTTTTGATCAAACTATGCCTACTTCTGGGTGCTACAGGATTAGTTTTGGGTTTATAATTAATAGTGCCATAGGGATGAGGTGAAGGGCTATTAATAGGTGTTCTCGGGTGTTTGAGGGTGGGTGGGAGGTATTTGTTGGTGTTTTGTTTCGTTGCGTTATAATGAAGACATATAGGGAGTATAGGGCGGTTAATAGCGTCGTTAGGCCTGTTAAGATGATTGTTATGGTGGCTCAGTTTATAGCAGAAGTAATGATTATTAATTCCCCCATCAGGTTGATTGTAGGGGGTAGGGCCATGTTGGCTAAGTTTGCCATAAGTCATCATGTGGCTATAAGTGGGAGGGTGAGTTGAAGGCCCCGTGTTATTAATAAAGTTCGAGTGTGGGTTCGTTCATAGTTTGTGTTGGCTAGGCAAAATAGTATAGAAGAGGCTAATCCGTGGGCGACCATTAGAATTATTGTTCCTGAGATACTTCATGGGGTCTGAATTAGGGCTCCTGCAGTTACAAGGCCTATGTGGCTTACTGAGGAGTAGGCAATGATGGATTTTAAGTCTGTTTGACGTAGGCAAATGAGGCTGGTTATAATTATTCCCCAGAGGGCTAGAATAATGAGGGGGTAGCACATAGTTTGTGTTGTTGGGTTTAGGATTGGGGTGATTCGGATGATGCCGTATCCTCCCAGTTTAAGAAGTACGGCGGCCAGGATTATTGATCCAGCGATTGGGGCCTCAACGTGTGCTTTTGGTAGTCATAAGTGCATGGAGTATAGGGGTATTTTTACTATAAATGCTAGAAGACATGATAGTCATACTAGTGAGTTGGTTCATGTTATTAGTATTTCTGGGTGCTTTATTGACATTATTAGTGGTGTTGTGTGGTAGTTGTGGGTGTATGAATATAAAATTATTACTAATAGTGGGAGTGAGCCGGATAGTGTATAGAACAGGAAATAAGTGCCTGCGGCGAGTCGCTCTGTTTGGCTGCCCCAACGCGTGATAAGGATTAGTGTTGGGATTAGTGTTGCTTCAAATAACAGGTAGAATAGTATTAAGTTGTTTGAGGCGAATGTTAGAATTAGGGTGGTTTGTAGCAGAGCACAGGTTGATAAGAACAGGCGTTGTCGGGACTGAGGCTCTTTGGCCATGTGGCTTTGGCTTGCTACTACTATAAGTGGGAGCAATCAGGATGAAAGAATAGTCAGGGGGGTTGAGAATTGGTCGAGTGTTATCCATGTGTTGACATGTCAGATTTTTGTTAGTGTGGGGGCGTTTAATTGTCCTATTAATAGGAGTGTTGTTGTTATAGATAGGGCCGTATAAATGTGGAAGGTGTATTTAGTTGGGGCTAAAAGGGCGGTTGGGACTAGTATTACTGTTGCTATGGTTAGTTTTAGCATTTTAATAGGCTTATGGTTTTTAGGTGGTCTGTTGCGTGAGTGCGGGAGGATGCAGCTAATAGGGCCAGTCCTGCTCCTGCCTCACATGCGGACATGGTCAAGAGGGTAATTGGAAGGGTGGCAGTGGTTGACAGGTGTTGGGTTAAGGAGATAGCACTAAGTCCAATAAATAGGCTTAAAAGCAGGCCCTCGATGCATAGAAGGGCAGATACAAGATGTTTACGGTGGAGTGCTAGTCCTATAAGGCTTAGGGTAAAGATGGCTAGTATCAGTAGGTGTTGAGGTAGCATAGTTAGTGGCCCCATTATTTTGGGATGTACTAAGTCGAAATTAGTGATCTTGCTTTAGATTAGCCTCTATATTCTGCTCATTCTAGTCCTCCTTGGGATCACTCATAGACTAGGCCCAGGGCTAGTAGGGTGATAATTGTTGTAGTTCATATAAGGGTTGAATTGGGGGAGGGTAAGTTAATAGCTCACGGGGTTGGTAGGAGTAGGGCGATTTCTAGGTCAAAAAGTAGGAATAAGATAGCGACTAGAAAAAATCGCAATGAGAAAGGTAGTCGTGCTGAACCGACTGGGTCAAAGCCGCATTCGTATGGGGACAATTTTTCTGTGTCAGGGGTGGCTTGTGGTAGTCAAAAGCTAATGATGATTAGGGCGGCGGTTAGTGCGGTGGATATTAGAGTTACTATTATAATGTTTATTACTTCCTCTTAGGGTTAATTATGAGCTAAGGCTTTGTGAGTGGAAGTCACCTGTACTTTTAAATACTAAGGAAGTTATGAACCTCATCAATAGATTGAGATGTAAAGGAAGAGTCAAACAACGTCTACAAAGTGTCAGTATCATGCGGCCGCTTCGAATCCAAAGTGGTGGTCAGTGGTGAAGTGGAATTTTATTTGGCGTAGCAGGCAGACTACTAGGAAGCTAGTCCCAATGATTACATGTAGTCCGTGGAAGCCAGTGGCCACAAAAAAGGTGGTGCCATAGGCTCCGTCTGCTACTGTGAAAGAGGCCTCCAGATATTCTATAGCCTGTAGTAGTGTAAAGTAGGCCCCCAGTATGATTGTAAGCACTAGGGCCTGTATGGCCTCTTTTCGTTCTCCTCCTATGATTGAATGGTGGGCTCAGGTTACTGTAACACCTGATGCCAGTAGTACTGCGGTATTAAGTAGGGGAACTTCAAACGGGTTTAGGGGAGTAATTCCGCTTGGGGGTCAACAACCTCCAAGCTCTGGTGTAGGTGCAAGGCTTGAGTGATAGAATGCTCAAAAGAACCCGATGAAAAAGAAAACCTCTGAGGCAATGAATAAAATTATGCCATAACGAAGTCCCTGTTGAACTTGGTGGGTGTGGTGGCCTTGGTAGGTTCCTTCCCGAACAACATCTCGTCATCATTGCAGTATTGTTAATAGTATAGTGGTAAGGCCGATGGTTATTAATGTATTTGAGCCAAAGTGGAACCATATTGCGAGCCCAGAGGTTATTAATAAGGCTGCAATGGCCCCTGTTAGGGGCCATGGGCTTTGGTCTACTATGTGGAAGCTGTGGGCTTGGTGGGTCATTAAACGTTTTCTTGTAGGTAGAGACTTAATAATAGTACGAATACATATGCTTGGATCATTGCAACAGCGACTTCTAGGGCGGTTAACAATAGGAGGGTGACTGAGGTTAGCACTGATACTGATGGTATTAATGGCATTAATACAAGTGTGGCTGTTGAGATAAGTTGGATTAACAGGTGTCCTGCAGTTAGGTTTGCAGTAAGACGCACCCCCAGGGCTAGGGGTCGAATTAATAGGCTAGCTGTTTCGATAATTACTAAAATTGGAACTAGCGGGGTGGGTGTGCCCATGGGTAGTAGGTGTCCGATGGAGGCGGTGGGCTGGTTTCAAAGCCCAACAAGTACTGTAAATAGTCATATTGGTAGGGCCAGGCTTATGTTTATGGATAGTTGTGTGGTGGGGGTAAATGTGTATGGTAATAGCCCTAGCAGGTTGATTGTTAATAGGTATAACAAAATTGTTAATAGAAGCAGTGCTCAGGGGTGTCCTGTCTTACTGATTGGGGATATTAGTTGTTTTGTGGCGGTTTTTATTAGTCATAGTTTTAGTGCCCATGTGCGGCTTGGTATTAGATGTGTTTGTGAGTGAAATAGTGTTGTTGGGGCCAGTAGGGCAAGCAGGATTAATGGGACTCCTATTATCTGTGGGGTTGCGAATTGGTCGAATAGGTTTAACATCATAATCAGGATCAGCATGGGGGCTGGGTGCTTAGGGGTTTTGTAGTTGGTTGGTTGGCTATCTGGTGTTTTAACAGCTTTGGTTTTATTATAAGGAGGGTGATAAACCATACGGTTAACATAATTATAAGTCACGGAGCGGGGTTTAGTTGGGGCACGTCTTTAAGTGGTTATTGTTCCAATCTTTGGCTTAAAAGGCCAATGCTATTATGTAAAGCTTCTTAAAGATTGAAGTATCATGTTAGACCATAATTCGAAGTTGTCTAGGGTGGTGGCTTCTACTACAATGGGCATAAAGCTGTGGTTTGACCCGCAGATTTCTGAGCACTGGCCGTAAAATAGGCCTGGGGAAGCTGTAGTAAATGTTGTCTGGTTTAGTCGCCCAGGGATTGCATCGGTTTTAATGCCTAGTGAGGGGACGGCTCAAGAGTGAAGGACGTCTTCGGCTGAAATTAACATGCGGATCGGGGACTCTACGGGTACAACTATTCGGTGGTCTGTCTCTAGTAGTCGAATGGCCCCTGATCACAGGTCTGTTGTTGGGGTCATATAGGAGTCAAATGTTAGGTTTTCATAGTCTGTGTATTCGTAGCTTCAATATCATTGGTGTCCAAGGGCCTTAATTGTTAGGTGTGGGTTGTTAATCTCATCTATTAGGTACAGGATTCGTAAGGACGGCAGTGCAATTATGATTAGAATGATAGACGGCAGGACTGTTCAGATTATTTCAACTGCTTGGGCATCTATTGTGTTAGTGTGCGTTAGTGTGGTTGTTATTATAAGAGAGATAATATATAGGACGAAGGCGCTGATAAGGAATACGATTATAAGTGCGTGGTCGTGGAAGTGGAGGAGCTCTTCTATGATGGGGGATGCTGCGTCTTGGAATCCTAGTTGGGCAGGTTGTGCCATTGAGTCTCACAGGGGTTAGACTGTAATTTAGCCCTGACAGTGCTATGTAATAATTTACTAGAGGCTCGTGTTTGATAAGAGAGGGGTACGCAGTGGGCGTACGTTTAGCTTGAAACTAAAAGGTGGGGGTTCGAGTCCCTCGTCTCTTGGCAGGTTAAGATTGGACAAAGGCTGGTTCTTCATACGTGTGGTATGGGGGCGGGCAGCCGTGGAGTCACTCTAGGTTGACGTGTGTTAGTTCTGTGTTATTTGGGGTCCGTTTGGCAGAAAATGCCTCTCAGATAATATATATTATTATGATGACGGCAACAAGTGATGTTAGTGATCCAATTGATGAGACAGTGTTCCATAGTGTGTAGGCGTCTGGGTAGTCTGAGTACCGTCGTGGCATTCCAGCAAGACCTAAAAAGTGTTGGGGGAAGAATGTTATGTTTACGCCAATAAATATAACCCCGAATTGGGCTTTTGTTAAAGTGCTATGTAATGAGAAGCCAGTAAATAGTGGAAATCAGTGTACGAATCCGCCTATAATTGCAAATACTGCTCCTATAGATAAGACGTAGTGGAAGTGTGCGACTACGTAGTATGTGTCATGTAATACAATATCCAGGGATGAGTTTGCTAAGACGATCCCGGTTAGTCCGCCCACGGTAAACAGGAAGATAAAGCCAAGAGCCCACAGCAAGGCTGCGTCTCATTTGATTAGTCCGCCATGAAGGGTTGCTAACCAGCTGAATACTTTTACCCCAGTTGGGATTGCAATAATTATTGTGGCAGAGGTAAAGTATGCGCGGGTGTCTACATCCATGCCAACTGTGAATATATGGTGGGCTCAGACGATAAAACCAAGGAATCCGATAGAGACCATGGCCCACACCATGCCCATGTAGCCAAAGGGCTCTTTTTTACCAGCGTAGTATGCTACGATGTGGGAGATCATACCAAATCCGGGTAAAATTAAGATGTAAACTTCTGGGTGCCCAAAAAATCAGAACAGGTGTTGGTATAGCACGGGGTCTCCTCCGCCTGCCGGGTCAAAGAAGGTGGTGTTTAGGTTTCGGTCTGTTAATAGTATTGTGATGCCGGCAGCTAGTACTGGCAGAGACAGTAGAAGAAGTACTGCGGTGATAAGTACAGATCATACGAAGAGGGGGGTGTTGTATTGAGTTATTGCTGGGGCTTTTATATTAATGCAGGTGGTAATAAAGTTAATAGCCCCCAGGATGGAAGAAACCCCTGCTAGGTGCAGGGAAAAAATTGTCAGGTCTACGGATGCTCCTGCATGGGCCAGGTTGGCAGCTAGTGGTGGGTAGACGGTTCAGCCAGTTCCTGCCCCGGCTTCAACTCCGGAAGAGGCCAGTAAAAGGAGTAGTGAGGGGGGCAGGAGTCAAAAGCTTATGTTGTTTATTCGTGGAAAAGCCATGTCTGGGGCCCCAATTATTAGTGGAACCAGCCAGTTTCCGAAGCCCCCGATCATTACGGGTATTACCATGAAGAAGATTATTACAAAAGCATGGGCGGTTACAACCACATTATAGATTTGGTCGTCCCCAAGAAGGGTTCCAGGCTGGCTAAGCTCAGCTCGAATTAGCAAGCTTAGGCCAGTGCCGGCTATTCCGGCCCAGGCGCCAAAAAGTAGATACAGGGTGCCGATGTCTTTGTGGTTTGTCGAAAAAAATCAACGATTGATGGTCACAGGTAGGATGGCCGAGGGCAAGGCGGTGAGCTGTAGTCTCACAGACAGAGGTTTGAGTCCTTTTCGTACCAAGCTCCGTAGCGTAGAACGCAACAAAATGCAAGTTTGGAGACGCACCCAAAAAGGTGCCGGGGCTTCTCCCGTTTTTCTATAACGGGAGAAGGTAGATTGAAGCCCGCTGGATAGGGTGTTTAGTTGTTAACTAAAGTTTTATGGGATCAAAGCCCGTCGGTCTAGGGAGGTCTTAGCTTAATTAAAGTGTCTGAGTTGCATTCAGGAGATGTATATTAGTGTTTTACAGGCCTTCAGGGAATAAGATGTGTTTCTTGTTTGGGGCTTTGAAGGCCCCTGGTTTAAATAGTTAACCTAAGTCCCTGGGGGTGGGGCGGGGTTTATATGTTGTATAGTAGTGGTGTGATTGGTAGAAGGAGGGCTGTTGTAGTAGTTGCCGTGGTTATTAGGTGTGTGTGGTTGTTTTTGAATCGTCATGTGTTTTTTGTTGTGGTTGTGGTGGGCGGGTTTGTTAGTGTAGTGAAATAGGCTAGGCGGGTATAAAAGAATAGGCTTGGTAGGCTTATTAGGGCTAATGTTGTGGCTAGTGGGGTTAGCTGGTGTAGTGTTAGTTCTTTGATAATTAGCAGTTTTGGCATGAACCCTGTTAGGGGGGGAAGGCCCCCTAGTGATATTAGTGTTAGTATTATTATGGTTAAAAGTGTAGAGGAGTTAGACCAGGTGGTAGTAAGGTCTGTGATGTTTTTTGTTGATGCTGTTAATATAGAGGTAAATATTGCTGTGGTTGCGGCTAAATAGATAATTATGGTTAGTGTTGTAAGGCTGTGGCCCATAGTTAGGGCAATTGTTAATCATCCCATATGGGCGATTGAGGAGAAGGCCATGATTTTTCGGAGTTGTGTCTGATTTAGGCCTGACCACCCCCCAATTATTGTGGATAGGAGTCCCAGCACTAGGACCAGGTTTAGTGATAGGTGGTTGTGTATTATATAAAGTAGGGCTAGGGGGGCAAGTTTTTGTCATGTTGATATGATTAGGGCGGTTATTATTGTAGACCCCTGCAGGACCTCTGGGTATCAGAAGTGTGTTGGTGCCAAGCCTAGTTTTATTGCGATGGCTACTGTTAAAATTAGTGCAGTTGAGTTGTGCGTTGGCTGTATAATTGTTCATTGTCCGGTCTGTCAGGTGTTGATCAGGCTGGCCAGGAGGATTAGGGCAGCGGCTGCAGCTTGTGTTAGGAAATATTTTGTGGCGGCTTCTGTTGCTCGTGGGTGGTGTTGTTTAGTAATGTGTGGTAGTATGGCTAGTGTATTGATTTCTAGTCCAAGTCATGCAAGTAGTCAGTGGTGGCTTGATGTGGTGATGATGGTGCCTGTCGCTAGGCTTGAGATTAGGATTGTTTGTGTTATTGGGCTTATTAGTATAGGAAGGGTTGTGTACCAACATTGTCGGGGTATGGGCCCGAAAGCTTTATTAGCTGACTTTACTAGTAGGTAGTATAATTGGAAGTACACGAAGTTTTGGGCTTCGTAGTGCAGGTTCGTAGCCTGTCTTTCTAAGGAAGTGGGAGGGGCGAGTCTCCATATCATACTCTATCAAAGTAGTCCTTAATGTTTCGGGCACACTGCCAAAGTTTGGGTTATGTTAGTGGGGGGGTGCCTGATATTGAAATGGGTGTGGCAATGTATCAGACGCAAAGGGCTAGGGTTAGTGGTAGGAAGTTTTTTCAAAGTAGGTGCATTAGTTGGTCATATCGAAATCGTGGATATGATGCGCGGATTCACAGGAAGCCCAGTGTTAACATGCAGGTTTTAATCATAATATTTATTGAAAATAGTTCTGGGGTGTTGGGGCAGTTTGGGCCTAGGAATAGGATACATGAGAGGGTGTTTATTATTAAGATGTTTGCGTATTCTGCTAGGAAGAATAGTGCGAATGGGCCGGCTGCGTATTCAACATTAAATCCTGAGACAAGCTCTGACTCGCCTTCGGTTAGGTCGAATGGGGCCCGGTTTGTTTCTGCAATTGTTGAGATGTATCATATTATTATTAGTGGTCATACACATGTTGCTAATCACGTGTTTTTTTGTGTTGTTAGCAGGGTTTGTATTGAAAATCCCCCCGTGAATATTATGGTTGATAGTACAATGATTCCTATTGTTACCTCATAAGAGATAGTTTGTGCGACTGCCCGTAGGGCGCCAACGAGGGCGTATTTTGAGTTTGTTGCTCACCCAGATCATAGAATTGAGTATACAGCAAGGCTTGAGATAGCCAGTAGTATTAATAGGCCTAAATTAGCGTCCATGATGGGGTTTGGTATTGGAATGGGGGCTCAAATTGTTAGTGACAGTAGTAGTGCTAGTATTGGTATGGCTAAAAATAGTGTTGGTGTTGATGCCGTTGGTCGGATGGGTTCTTTGGTGAAAAGTTTTAGTCCGTCTGCAATTGGTTGTAGTAGGCCGTAGGGCCCTACAATGTTTGGGCCCTTGCGTAGTTGTATGTAGCCTAGGGTTTTTCGTTCTAATAGGGTTAGGAAGGCAACTGCTAGTAGGATTGGGATGATGAGTGTTAGTGGGTTAACTACTAGGGTTATTGTGGTTTTAATTATTAGGGAGAAGATTTGAGCTTCTGTTGTAAGGGCTTAGGCCTTTTGCATAATTACCTGGCTCTGCCACCCTAAAGCGTGGCCCTGGTCTTAGGCCGCTGGTTTTGATAAATGGGCTCTTTAGTGTGGGTAAGAGCTTGGTATTAGCACGTGGGGGTCCTATTGGTGCTTCTCCCTGGGTCCTTTCGTACTGAAGGGAGAAAAACATAGATAGAAACCGACCTGGATTTCTCCGGTCTGAACTCAGATCACGTAGGACTAGTTAATCGTTGAACAAACGAACCCTTGGTAGTGGCTGCACCACCAGGATGTCCTGATCCAACATCGAGGTCGTAAACCCTCTTGGCGATAGGGGCTCTAAAAGAGGATGGCGCTGTTATCCCTGGGGTAACTTGGTTCGTTGATCTGTGTTACAGGGTCAATTTTATGGTGGTCTCATTGGCTTGTGGGTCTTTGATAGATTTTTGGTCTGTGGTCTTGGAAGTTTTGTTTATTTCCGAAGTCGCCCCAACTAAAAACAAGGCTAAGGGGGGGGGGTAGAGGCCCCGTGGTTATTAGTTTTTGTTTTAAGCTCCACAGGGTCTTTTCGTCTTATGTTTACATCCTAGCTTTTTAACTAGGGGATCAAGTTCATTGATCTGCTTTAGGAGACAGTTGGGCCCTCATTTAGCCGTTCATACTAGTCATTATTTAAGTGACAAGTGATTACGCTACCTTTGCACGGTTAGAATACCGCGGCCGTTTAAAAGATCACTGGGCAGGCAGCACCTTTAATACTTGTGTGGCTAAAGGCTATGTTTTTGGTAAACAGTTGGGGCCCTAAGTGGCTGAGTTCCTTTTGTGGCGTTTAATCTGTCTGTGCTGCACTCCTGTGTTGGGTTAACAGGGGGTTATATTATATGGTTAAAAAGTGTGTTAAATTTTTCCATTTGTGGTCTGTTATTTACTGGTAGTTTATCTATTTCCAGTTTATGGGGGTGCATGTAGAGAGCGGGGCTCTTATTACTAATTTTAACAGTGGTGTCTCTATTGTGGTAGAGTAGCTCAGTTAAGTGGTCTAGGGGTTCTTGGTTTGTTTAGTATCTTTAAGATTGTGTGCTGTGACGCGTTTAGTTTTTGGTGGCTGCTTTAAGGCCAACTGGTGTGTTTTATTTGGTGTTTTCCTCTAGGATTGGTTGTTTTCAATTACAATAAGGCTGTACCCTTATTGTATATAGTATAGGAGTGACAGTGGTAAATATGCTTGTATTTAGGTTCAGGCGTCCTATAGTTGAACTAGAATTCTTTTATTGAGCAACCAGCTATCACCAGGCTCGATAGGCGTGTCACCTCTACCTAGCAGTCTCTCCAGCCTTTTGCCACAGGGACGGGTGTACTCAAAAAGTTGCTGTTAGGTAGCTCGTCTGGGTTCGGGTGAGCAGGTTTTAGTGCGCTTTATCTGTATTTGCTTATTAAACCATGATGCAAAAGGTACAAGGTCAGATCTTTGCTTTGTTGGTGCTTGGGGTTTTTCATAGTTCTTTCATTGTTCCCTTGCGGTACTATATGCTATTGCGTCAAGTGGGTGTTTTCTATCGCCTAAAAATATACTGGTACTGGGTTAAATGGTTTGGTTTATAGTGGGGCTTGAGGTTTTGAACTGTTTGTTGAGCTGTGGAGTTTGGGCTCAAGCGGGTTTTTGTTTAAACGTTTTTCAATTGTAAGTTGAATGCTTTATATAAGTGTAAGCTACCTCTTGATTTAGTGGCCAAGTGCACTTTCCAGTACACTTACCTTGTTACGACTTGCCTCATCTGTTGGTGTTTTGTTTTTTATAAAGTGTGGTTTATTAGTTCTTGAGGAGGGTGACGGGCGGTGTGTACGTGTCCCATGGCAGGCTTCAAACAGGCTTATCTTGCTTGTTTTACTGCTAAATCCACCTTCTGGTGAAGGTTTCATGTCACTTGTGGTGTTTTCTAGTGTAGAAAATGTAGCTCATCTCTGCCCCCTTATATGCTACACCTTGACCTGACGTGTTAAATGTTATCTATCTTACTTACGGCAGTTCTTTCATAAGGTAGGTTTGCGACGGCGGTATATAGGCTGGGTAAAGGCAAAAGGGGGTAAGGTTTGGCGTGGAGTATCGATTATAGGACAAGCTCCTCTAGGTTGGTTTGGGGCACCGTCAAGTCCTTAGAGTTTTAAGTTTTTCACTTGTAATTCTCTGGCGAGTTGCTAGTGTAAGGTGCAAGTTTGGTTTATGGCCAAGCATAATAGGGTATCTAATCCTAGTTTGGGCCTTGGCTTTCGTGAGTCGATGGGGCTTAATTAATTGTGGGAGGGGTGGAGTTGTTTTTGCATTGGTTAGTATTTTACAACGTAGGTGCAGCTCAGCCTTCTTTTATTAAGTTTTAGGGGTCTAGTCACTTTTTACGCCGAGTATTATTATTTTGGGGCTTTCGTATAACCGCGGTGGCTGGCACGAAATTTACCGCCCCGTCTGGTTTAACTGTGGCTAAGTCAAGCTTTATGGCTTATACATTAATGTTTATCACTGCTGGGCCCCGTGTGGGTGTGGCGGTGCTAGGTGTCTGGGGCTAAATAGTGTGGTGTGCCTGATACCTGCTCCTGGCCTAGTGGGTAGGCACTGTGTGGGGGTTTGCACAGGGGTGTGGAGGCTTGCATGTGTAATTCGAGTTAAAAATAATAATAAGTTTAGGACCAAAACGGTGTGTTTCCGGGAAATTACTAGGATCCATAACGGCAACTTCAGGGCCGTGCTTTAGTATTATTTAAGCTACAGTAACGGAGTTGCCGTTGTGTGGTTTAGTGTGTGTAATATATATATATATATATATATATATATATATACATTTTGGGGTTTTATTTTGTGTGTGGGGAGCTGCGATTTTTGTTCTTGTGGTATTATGGCAAGTCTTGGATCGCAACTAAGAAAAAATTTTTGCAATTAAATCTCGTTTTAGGGGTTTGGCGAGAAGCACTTTAATTGCAGGGAAAAATTCTTAGTGGGGGGTAAGGGGGGTTTGCCGGAGGTAGCCGTGTGAGTATGGGCGTGTTCGGGGCGTGGGTGTGTGTGGGTGTATGTGGGTGTATGGGGGGCGTGTGTGTGTGTGTGTGTGTGTGTGTGTGTGTGGGTGGGTATGGGTATGGGTATGGGTATGGGTATGGGTGTGGGTATGGGTATGGGTATGGGTGTGGGTATGGGTGTAGGTGTAGGTGTAGGTGTAGGTATAGGTATAGGTATAGGTATAGGTGTCGTGTTTATTCATTGGTTTTTAGTCTAGTAAATAATTATATGTCCTTCGAGCATGAATAATTTACCCCTGGGTGGGCTTGTGGGATCGTGGGCCATCTTGCACCGTAGGTTCAGCAGAGTTGTTAGTTGACAGCCACTGGAAATGAGGTTGTGATATACCACCCTAAAAATAAAAATACCAGCCGCATGACAGCACAGGGATGCTATGAGTATGAGGAGACGTGTAACTAATCCTAGCAACCAAAGGCCTCTTAAAAGGCACGAGTGATACGTCAGCGATTAATGGACTTGACCTCACAGAACCAGAGGCCTTGGAAAGGGCACTGTGTGTTAGTCTACATTTCATGGACTACGAGACTGGGCACCTGGTGTGCGAATACAAGGATTGATGATCTCTCGGGATATGTCCGGTAAAGAATCAATATGTCTTAAATACATGGATTTATTAATCCACGCTTATTTGATGATATGTACTATGTAAAATCAATGATAGGATGTACTGGGACAATATTCATGGGGCAGATAGATGTATGTTGATTATACATAGTATGTATTATGTAAAATTAATAATAATATGTACTGGGACAATATTCATGGGGCAAATAAATGTATGTTGATTATACATAGTATGTAAAGGGGGACCCCCCATAACCCTAGACACTAATGGAGGTCCTGGAGTTTATAAGGTTGTTAAATGGCCATATAGGCTCCACCCCCGTGTGGGGGTGAAGCCTATTTGGGTGGGGTGGTCTCAGAAAATAGTTTAAGTGAAAACACTAGTTTTGGGGACTAGAGTTAAGAGTTGAGTCTTTTTTTTGATATACTGCGGGCGGAGGCCTTGGAGTTTATAAGGTTGTTAAGTGGCCATATAGGCTCCACCCCCGTGTGGGGGTGAAGCCTATTTGGGTGGGGTGGTCTCAGAAAATAGTTTAAGTGAAAACACTAGTTTTGGGGACTAGAGTTAAGAGTTGAGTCTTTTTTTGATATACTGCGGGCGGAGGCCTTGGAGTTTATAAGGTTGTTAAGTGGCCATATAGGCTCCACCCCCGTGTGGGGGTGAAGCCTATTTGGGTGGGGTGGTCTTAGAAAATAGTTTAAGTGAAAACACTAGTTTTGGGGACTAGAGTTAAGAGTTGAGTCTTTTTTTTGATATACTGCGGGCGGAGGCCTTGGAGTTTATAAG